>NC_049980.1:10173804-10179502 GCF_000003815.2 Branchiostoma floridae | reverse complement strand
GCAGACTTGAGATCGAGGAAATCAACACCAGAAAGGACATGATCATTCTGAGGTGGAGCGAGTTCACACCACCTGACCCTCGAGATTTACTCAGCTACACAGTGTCTTACAGAGAGACGTAAGACTTTCATCCGTTCCTTAGTGATAATACATCGTGCATTTACAGAGTTGGCTCACTGACTTTGGTCATTGCAGTGTTTGCTCCTTGCTTTGTCTCAGAAATTTAAGTTGCTTATTTGTCTTTACATTTTCAGAGAGGAGCAGGGTATAGATGAGTATGATGGTCAGGATGCTTGTGGTAACACCGAGTGAGTACAATTGTTTTTATACATGTATGTTAACTGCCATTGCATAATTTACTGCTATATTAGATCTATGGTAAAAGCGCAACAGGAGATACTGATGTTTTTCTGTTCCTTATACAGATGGAAAGAGTTTGACGTGTCTCCTGATCAGAGGGCACATATCATCACAGGGCTCAAGCCCTGGACACAGTACGCTCTTCTTGTGAAGACTTACACCAAAGCTGGTGCACGAGAAGGCTCTGGGGCCAAGAGCGACATTGTGTATGCCCGCACAGATGCTGACAGTAAGCAAACACCTTGTACTTGTCATTTTCAGGTGTACAAATGTAATCCAGCTGTCACAAAAGTAAATGTTTCTTTTTCCTAAACTAGAAAACAAGAACTAATTTCTTGCTGATCTGTCTCTCTCAGAACCAACCCACCCACAGGATGTTGTTGTGTATTCCAACTCCTCCAACACCCTGATCATCACCTGGAAACCTCCCAACAGACCCAACGGTAACGTCACCCATTACATCGTCAGGTACAAGCGACAGCTCGAAGAAGAGGATTCCATGGAGCACAGGGAGTACTGCATCGGAGGTTGGTGGCCAGCTCCTTTACCAAAATATACAGCCAGAAGTTTGCTACAGTATAGATGTACTGTTGATATTTTTGAAACACTATCATGTCATTGTATTGTATTGGATGTGAAGTTTGGAAAGTCAGTCAAGAAGAAAATTGCAGTTCAACATATGTATGCCCTGGGGCTAGACACATCTTAATGTTTTTATTTTTGCCATTAGGCTTAAAGCCTCACAGGCCGACTCAAGGGTTGGAGGACATTGTCAACAATGAAGAGGAGCCCAACAACGGTACTATAGGGGACGGAACCTGCTGCGAGTGTCCAAAGAGTGAAGACGAGATTCGCATTGAGGAAGAAGAAGCGGCCTTCCAGCAGGAGTTTGAAAACTTCCTGCACAACAACGTGTATCACAAACGGTAAATAGGAACAAGCGACTTCACACAACAGTAGAGGAGAGAGGAAATTTGCCATTTTTTTTTCTAGCTTTCTAGAGAACAACTTAAAAGCTGTTATTGTTGTGAGACAGCTTCTTTCTAAGACATGCGGTCATATTGAATAGCTTTCTTGTTGCATTGACAGGGAAAATGAGACCAGAGCCGGTCGTCGCCGTCGGGAGCTGCCTGTAACAGCCAGGCCGTTCTACAGCAACCAAACAGTCAACGTAACTCTGCCGTCCACCAACACGACAGCACCACCCACACCAACCCCCAATCCCAACCCTCAACTGGAAACCACGGTGTGGAACGAGCACATGGTGGTTCTGACGGGGTTGAGGCATTTCTCAGAGTATATCATTGAGGTGATCGCCTGCAATGCCGACGTCATTAATGTGGGCTGCAGTGGCTCTGCAGTGGAACTAGCCAGAACACAGGCTGATGGTACATTCTATTTTCCACCCATTTCATTGCTTGCATAACTTTCTAGTATGACTATTTTAGAATTGAATTAAGTCTTGTAGTTGTTCGTGTTGGATGTTGAAGGCATTCCTAACGGTGGATTCAGGACAATAATTTTCTATTTCTTTCCACAGATTCTGCGGACAATATTCCTGGCAACATCACAGTGGATGTTGGTGTCGATGTGGAGACAAAGGTCAAAATGGTAGGTGTCATCTCTGAACAAGAAAACATGTGTGTTCAGATATAACAATATGTGATCTACCTACATACATGTATTATGGCTCTTTATCTAGTATCTAAGCTTTACTTATTTGCATATTTATTTTGAAGTGAGTCAAGGTTGTGGGGTCATGGGTCATGATATATTCTCTGTACATCATGTAGTCGTTTTTCAGCCATACAATTTTGCTGCTGCCACTACTTGATCTTGCCAGTACAGTGGAATCCGCTTGATTGTATCACCTATTTGTCAGAGCATTTTATCCAATTATCCGGCCTATTCTACAGTCCGAAGTTGCCAGTGTGGCCAGCTTTAGCGGCGTGGGTTGGGATCGGGATGTAGTTTTGAAAACCAATACGCACACATAACAGACGCTCATAGAGGCTACCACACTAATGATACGGAACTTCGTTAACAAAACTTTTTAATCAGATATTTGTTCATCTAGGACAGTATTCTAAATCGAGATACTGCAGTAGTTAACCTACAGTACTGAAATTATGAACGTCAAACTTAGCTGCTAATGTTTTTTTATGAAATGTGCAACCAGCAGAAAATCAAACAGCTTTCCAGTTACAACGTTCACATAATCATATGCTCTGATATCATACAAGTTCCGGGAGATAATTTATCTAATAAAGATTTTCAAATCAGTGGCTAAATGCACATGTAGAAAAATACACTTGACTCGAACAGCCGTGGGCCATGGCCGTGGGTATAACTTGAACCACAACAGAGACGAATATGACTCCGCTTGTATGACGGAGAAAATGGCGTTACTTTCATAATTTTGAGTTAAAACGACGGTATTTGAGAGATAAACTCTTCACCTTCTTTGTCTACAACTTGTATCCATAAATTACGCTGAAAGTTTCAAACTCGGCGCCGTCTTTTGGGCTGAATAAATCGACACAAAAAGTTAAAATGGCGGCGTTTGGCGTGGTTTCAATATCCCGTCAGCCAGTGCGGTTATGATTGCGACATCACAGGTCGAGCTCATCCCTGATGCGATATGGTATGTCAGATCTACGTATCGCAGCCGAAATGAGCTCAATAATGAAACACTGGATATGTAAAAACTCATTTTTGTTGCATACACCAAGTTGAAACGTTGCCTGAAGGGGAAATGTGAACTCAAAATCGTAAATGCCGCCTCTGATGTTCTTGTTGTCCATCATGCCTTGCGGCACCAGCATGGCGCCCAAACAAATGTTCGTCGGCCCGGGCCACCACCACAACACTGTCGGCGAGCTTTTCGATTGAATCTAATTTCCTAATGACTTTTTAATTCATTTTATGCCTTCATACTGGCAGTTGTTGTTTGATTTTTGCCTCATTTTGTAAGTGTTCGCGTATTTTTTATTCGGTGTAAGTTGCCCGTAATTCTATCCAAAAACCCGAAGTTTGAGATGTGGGTTATTCAATTCTGCGATGTTTTAGACAATGGAATGAATGGTAAATGGTTTTGGATTTCGTAATTCTATGCAATTACCCGAATTATCCAAAAAGGCGTAATACAAATATTTGGAATCCACTGTATTACACTTCAGTGAATGAACAGCATTTGAGGATAACAGATTCTGGTTGCTGATTTTTCATTCCCTTAGTAGGAGCTACTTGAAAGTTATAGTGATGCTATTTGTAGAGCGCTAACAGACAGAGGAATGCTGATAAGGTGCCAGAGTAAGTGCAGAGAAATGAGAAAAGTTATTCTGTGCTGGAGTGTAAAAGGGTCTTGGATAGCAGGAGGTTGTCTGTACCATTGTTGGAAGAATGTAAAAGGTGCTGCTAATAAGTTCAAGACTTTGAATGGTTGCCAAAAAGCCTTTGTGCTATTTGTGAGAGGCTCGCTAGAGGAGCGCTTGTGTTCGCGCGGATAGGTGGATGCTTTGTCGACTGCACTTCAGCACTGTACTCACCATACTGTTCCATTATATATATATATATATATATAATGTTACATTACTCATTTCTTGTTTTATGTGTACTGTTTCAGGCTAAGTTGTACTGGCCCAAGCCGTACCAGCCCAACAGTATGGTGGTCCTCTACAACGTCGAATATAAAAAGCTTGGAGCTGATGGCAACTACGTAAGTATACATCAAATCTTTTGAAACTTGTCATTGAGTCAAACTATAATCTAGTGTAACAGAGGTTACCGTAGCTGTTGAGAGATTGGCAGCTACAGATGTAGAGAACTTTGTTTAACTGTGTTTCTGGCCTGTTTTGCCAAATCTCCTTTGTGTAGAGGCAGAAAATTTCTTGTTCTTTGTAAGATACAACAGTTGAATGATATGAGCCAGATTGTACTTGGTTAACCGTAAGTTTGTGATTTTGGGTACAAAATTTAGTTTGCAATCTTAGCTTGGATTGAAATATTATCTGATGAAATGTTTTATGTTGGATATTCGATTCATAGGAACAACCACAACAGAAGTGTGTGGAAAGCTACAAGTTAATGGAGCAGCAAGGATACACCATCAGTAATCTTGTTGCTGGAAACTACTCCGTCAGGGTTCAGGCCACTTCCTTTGCAGGAAATGGCTCCTGGTCCAATTATGTCACATTCTATGTGGAAGAGGAAGGTGAGTCAAGCTTTGTTGTGTAATGTTGCATGTTTGCTTCAACCTGGGGTTTGTTGATGTACCTACCGATGCATTTTCCACTCTAAGTTGCCTATTTCCTGTTTGGAGTGTGTTTCCTTTGCAGTGTTTGCATTGATGATAGATGTTCCATAGTATCACTAACTGTGGGTTCTTTTCCTTTTCACGCGTTTCTGCCTGTGCACCATTCAGACACCTCCCCAGGTACTACAACTGTTCGTCTGTTAACTTGTTGTCTGCTCTGTGTAGCTGTAGCAACCACGTTTGATAATCTGTCAGAGTTGCTTGTCATGTTGTAGTAGTTAAGTTGTGTGTTGGCCTCAAATTAGACATTCTAATGAATGAATATCTCTTACTTGTTAAAGCCTAAAACTAGTGCATGGGAACAGTAATGAGAATGAGCATATCTCTTGAAAGACAATCCCTGTCAGAAAAACAGTGGGTCTTGATTGATTTTGTAATTTCTGTCCTTAGGAAATAAAGACCCCCAGCAGCAGGTGCCTGTGTCGCTGATGATCGGCATGGGTGTCGGCTTCAGTCTCCTGGTCCTCTTGGCTGTCGTTTTTGCCTTCTGGTACTGCACTAAAAAGAGGTATGCATTCAGTTGCACTTACAGTTTTGCATTGGGCTGTATCAAAGAATTCAAAACTTGTCAGCCCTTCACAAAGTAACCGTACCATTGTCAGTAGCCGCCTCTCTTTACAATCTTGAAACTTGACTGTAGAACTCTGTGGAAGTGCTCAAAACCTGGGAGATGTTCAAAAACGAAATACTACCTGCTAGGCTTGAATCCATTATGAAATCTATTAACTGAAGGAGGATATGTCCAATACCCGATATCTCTGTTATCTCACCAACATCGGCAGAATATGACGTTGGTAACTGCAGTTTTGCAACTGTTCATTTACAAAAGTTTGTGCTAATGCATAATTGATGTGCTGTTTTTCTTGCCCTACAGATTTGGTGACAAACAGATGCCCAATGTAGTACTGTATGCTTCTGTCAACCCTGAATACATGAGCTCTGCAGATGGTCAGTAGCTGTCTATGCCGTAGAAAAATAGATTCACAATGGCAGTTCTGTTACTACTGGCACTATAGTTAAAGT
>NC_049980.1:10164315-10173704 GCF_000003815.2 Branchiostoma floridae | reverse complement strand
GTGAGAAGCAGAAGTTGAGACGTAGACAAAGTGATATGCCTATTGTGTTTATTTAACTGTATGTAAGAGGAACTACTTATTCATGCATGATGTTTCTGAAACCAGTTTAGTTGTGCTTCTTCTATTGTTAGTTGAACGTTGTTCCCTTCTTCCCCACAGTGTATGTCCCTGACGAGTGGGAAGTTCCTCGTGAGAAGATCACGCTCATTCGTGAGCTGGGTCAGGGGTCGTTCGGCATGGTGTACGAGGGCGAGGCCAAGGACCTCGTGAAGGATGAGCCAATGGTCAGTGTTGCTGTGAAAACGGTCAACGAGTCTGCCTCCATCCGAGAGAGAATTGAGTTCCTGAACGAGGCTTCAGTGATGAAGTGAGTTGGTCTCAAAGTTGAACACTTGAAGAAGAAATTTTTAGACTCTGCGTAATGTTATCTCAAAATAAATGAATGTGACTGATAGTCTTATGATAAGTTGTCTCATAAATGTAACTGGTAAAGCAAGATTACAACCAAATGCTTACCCACCTTTATGACCTAGTCTCTTTTTACATCATGATGTGTTAGCTTCATGAAGTGACACTGTTCCTCTGTCCAGAACGTTCAACTGTCACCATGTTGTGAAGCTGATGGGAGTAGTGTCCAAGGGGCAGCCTACCCTGGTGGTCATGGAGCTCATGGCCCTGGGGGACCTGAAGAACTACCTGAGGAGGCACCGCCCAGAAGAGGACGCCGGCCTGTCGGACAGCCCTGCATCAAACGAGGCCAAGAACAGCCCCTTTGCTGTAAGTTGTGAAACCCCTCAAATATATATCATTGATTACCCTTTTTACTTCAATTCATATATTGCTAAAAATGATCCTTGATATGACATAGGTATAGACATACAATAGTCATTTCGTCTGTAATGATATCATGCTCCTTTTCTTTCAGGAAAACGATAATGACCCACCACCCACTTTCAAGGACATCATTCAGATGGCTGGCGAGATCGCTGACGGCATGTCGTACCTGGCTGCCAAGAAGTTTGTGCACCGCGATTTGGCCTGCCGCAACTGCATGGTGGCACAGGACCGAACTGTCAAGATTGGAGGTCAGAATGATAGCATTTTTGTAGAATTATTGTTCAAGATGGGAGGATAGAAAAGTGGAGTTCTCATGTTTCAATTTCTTGTAATCAGTGTAAAACATCATGTTTGCAATTTGTACGTAGCTACTGTAGTTTCACAAATGGTGCAACTTTACTAGCTTCTTGTATCCTCACAGTGAAATCACTAGTCCTACCAAATAAACCATGAGTTTGGCTTCAAATTCACCTGGGGTCGCAACACTTAGCCTGGCAATGCCTTATGGTTTAATATAACAGTTCTTGTCTAAGATTACACCCATTATGTTGATATTAACCAGACTACGTCTAGATATTTTTACAAAAGCTACTGTTGGCAATATTCCCACAGTGGCAGTAGAAGGGCAAGGCTTCCAGTGTGAGGTCCTTGCTTTGATTCATAGATTTCATGTCACATTATCTCAAGTTGAAATCTTATCGTGGCCGTTAATCATCACTGTCTGGCTCATGGTGGTGTGTTGCCTTGCAGACTTCGGCATGACCAGGGATATCTATGAGACGGATTACTACAGAAAGGGCGGAAAAGGTAAGTGGCTTGTAAAATTCATTTGTTCATGTCCAATTCCCCTTTCTAAAAGCACAGTTAATGTTACTGATCAGAAGCTGTAATCCTGAGTGTGTGTCCTCCATTGACACGTCCCTGTTTCCGCAGGACTGCTCCCTGTGAGATGGATGTCGCCAGAGTCTCTCAAAGACGGGGTTTTCACCAGCCAGTCTGATGTCTGGTAAGTCCTACTTAGTGTTAGGAGTTTTAGGAGCAGCTACAGACTGGCTTGGGAATTATATCTCTGTGTTCTTAGCCTGAAGAGGTGCTATAACTGTCCAGTCATTCCCAGGCAAATGATAGTTCATCGGTTACAGTATTACCTTTTGATAGTTATGCATCTAATATATTTCTATCTTCAGTTGTGAAAGGATGAAATCTGTTGCTTTGCAGTAGAAAATGGGCTACTTTGGTTTCACAGGATGTTGATTTTTGCACAGTACTTGTGTATTCTTACTTTATATTTTATTCCTTGCCCAGGTCCTATGGTGTGGTGTTGTGGGAAATGGCGACCCTTGCCTCTCAGCCGTACCAAGGCAAGTCCAATGAAGAGGTTCTGAAGTTTGTTATCGACGGTGGAATGCTGGAGAAGCCAGAGGGATGCCCCAACAAACTGTAAGTTTACGTCCATCAAGTAGCTGTCATTCTGTTAATAGATATGGCTGTATATTTATGACACCTCATTTGTCTTGTCTTACGAGTCTTGATGCCGAGCCAATCTATGTTGCCTGCTATCTTTGGAATGCATTTGGACAGCACAAGGCGCATTTAATTTGTGCATTTAGTTTGCCAAACATTTGTTGTTTATAGGGGACTTTGAATTTTGGGATTTTGCAAGAGGTTGCAGTCAAGCATGATTCTACTAATGTACTTCATTATGTGAAGTCAATTCAGTTACTGGCACATCATTTCTGTTAGTTGATGAATATCCCTGAAAGAATGTTTTTACTGAACTGTTCCTTGATGTTGTGCAGGTACGACCTGATGAAGCTGTGCTGGCAGTACCGTCAGAGCATGCGCCCCACATTCCTGGAGATCGTTGAGATCTTGTCCCCCGAGCTTCAGGCCCACTTCGCCGAGGTGTCGTTCTACCACAGCCTGGACAACCACGGCCGCGAGCCGCTGGAAATGGACGACGTGGCGCTGGACTCTGGGGCAGACACAGAGACAGAGATGTACCCCAGTGGAAGCGAGTTCTCCTCCACCCCCTCACCCCCCAGTGAGACCCCCTACTCCCACATGAATGGATCTCACCCACAGAATGGATCCATGAACCTCAGAATACCCAAATCCACCCTCTGCTAAGCAGACATTCACTTATCCCTGCTGTATCCACAATGCAATTCAGGAGAATTATACAGATGTATTGTGTATATATATATTTGAAGAGAGTAATATAATTTTGAGGCAGCAAGCTATTTTTTAGTACAAGCTGTGTAAAATCTATTCAGTAGCAACGGAACAAATCAAGCAATCCTGAAATGCCAAGAGAACATGTACTTACAAATCCAATGCCAGGAGTCCCGATTACTACTTTACCTCAATGTTAGTCACACTGCCTTTGCAATTTCTGCCACCCGTCCTGACCAGTAGCACCATTGACACAGTTGTTACAGTGTAACAAAACAAAATCACCCTGCCATGTATCTACCTCAATGTGCTACGTGCAATGTAACCAGAGCCAACAAAGCTTTCTAAGATGCTTCCCAGCAATCACCTACAGTTATACCTGACAAGCATGACCGATGACATACATGTACACTGTGGAAATAGCACTTGTTCTTGGCAGGGATTGACTTATTTGAAAAAAGAAAAAAAAAAAAAAAGAGGAAACAAAAAGTACTAATTGCAGGCTCTTACATACCTGCTCTGCATTTCTTATTGGCAGCTATTTTTTGGCCAAAGGTTGTGTACAACCAAAGCTTGCGTACAACCAAAGCTTGCATGCAAATAGACAGTGATACCATAGAAGTCATTTGCCATTTCTTACTCATTCTTAAAGACTTGAGGCTGTTCTAGTAGTGTTGTCTGATTGGTCCCTTCAATAGAATGATGTCTATAGACAACCAAGCCAGCATGGAGGTAGTTTTTTAAGTTGTGCCAAATTACCCATGGTTCCTTGCTACAGACTCATGTCTTCAGAATGTTTCTAACTGCTTGGCATTTTGAGAGATATTATCAGTGTATGTTATTTTATTTCTTTTTTCTTTTCTTTTTAGTCATGACACCTCGGTGCCACTGGGGCATATTATAGTTTTTCTGGCACCCTGGTAGATGTTTTATTGAGTCCAAACAAATAAGCAAGCAGCTTCCAATACAAATGGTCAGATTCATAGCAAAACGGAAAAAAATGCTTTCTTTGTGGAGGGTCCGTATGGGGAGTTTGGAGTATTCTGACGTCCAGGAGTTTTGAGACGTAAATGTGGGGAAGATGTGAGTACACGTGGGATGGAGCGCTGGCCGCACGCAGCCACGATGTTAAGATGTAAAAGTTTCTCATATGGAGTGTGGCTGCCGTGTGACAGCCGGCTCGTCAGATGTATGTTTCCATTGTACTGATTTCATGTGACGTTTGATGAAGTTGGGAGATTATTTTTTCTTCTGTATATAAATGTGAGAATAAGTCAGAGCCTAATGAAGGATTATTTTCATAATCTGTTAGTTTTGAGTTTTCTATTTAATCCAGATGCACGAAAGGCTGTAGACAGTTGTACTAACTCCAGAAAAACTCAATGTTGGAAGAAGTCCAACACCTATATAATTAAAGAAGTATGTTTCAGAAGAAATTGTAGTGTAAATAATGTGTGCAAAATAAAGCTCTCTTTCTGAAATATTTGTTGCTCTATGGATTAGAGATGTTGAACACAGTAGGTACAACTCCTATGTACTTATTATAGACATGTGCTACCTCTGGTAATGAAGGCCTTTGTAAACCTCAGTGTAAATTATATGATCAAACATGACGCAATGACAGAGCCTGTGTAATCAAATGGCATCTTCACGTAATATTTATTTTTAATATTATGAAACCTTTGACAGAGAACAGATGTTAGCGATGATCAGATGCAAATTGTATAATATCTACTGTACAAAGTTTTCAAATTCTCAAATCTTAGTTGCAGAGGTAGCAACAAGATCTGTCTTCTTGCTCTATAGTACTTCTTGTTGCAGCCAATTTCAAGCCATAAGCTTTGCACCTCTTTGTGTCTGCAAGTGTACCCACAATGCTGTGCCAAATACAATGCATGATGGGAAGTGATTTTGTGGTACAGTGGATTGTGCCATCTACCCCTGTGGGGGTAGGACATCAGGAGGCTGACATGTACCAATTCTGGTCAAATATGCTTATACCTTGCAGTGCCTAGTTCTGTTGTAGAAAACAATGTTGTGTGAAGTCTGTAATATAGGAAATATCGCCAGGGCTTGGTTGGCCACTACTTGTATCCTAACTACTTTTCTAATGGCTTAAGTACTAGATTTCTAGAATGGCTTAATTCTAGCAGGGAAACGAAGACAGAAAGGTAGTTCCTTGTAGATACACAAATAAGATGTAGATGTGTCTGAGATACACTAATTGTTGTACCTCTGTTCCTGGAAAAACATGATTATCATTATGTACTAGTAGATTCAGAAAATCGTATGGCATCCGGAAGCTTGTGTAAGGTTTATTTCCTTTTGTGTCCAGAAGCATGTAAATAGAAGACAATGAACTTAAAGACCAGGTTATTTTAAACATGGAAAAAGAATTGATGTCAGATGAAATTGATAGGATAAATGCTAGTGGCCAATCACTGGTGACACAGTCCATTTTAAGTTCTTGTACATCTGTACTGACTCAGCACCAAATAAGGATTGCTATCTCTGTATATTGTGATTGGTCTTACACATACAACCTAGAGGTAAGTTGTATATGGCACTGCAGACAAAATGTATATTTGATAAATAAGTTTTGATTTTCCTGACTTCCAAGTTCTCTGCCTTTCCAATATTGCAACAAAATTCTGCAAATAAAGTTTTATGGATAAAGCAAACCCTTTGTGTTCATGCAAGTTTCAGATCGGGTGGATGGAAGTATGAACATCAGAATGAATGCATAGCTTCTTAATCCCAGGTACTTTTGTAGTTTGACAGAATACGTTTTTTATTACTTGACCGTTCTTACTATTCCTGAGACACTACATCCGCTTGGAAATTGACCTCGGGTACAGGGGAGGGACCAGTATTCGAGTTGTGCAATGTAGTGCACCATGTGTGCCATCAGCCTGAATATTGACTTATTAGGCCCATGAATTTCATTGGTGTGACGAGCGCTGGAAATGACTAGATGTTGGACCCTCTAGCGGCTTCCCTTAGTACTGAAGCTTAACTTCTGGTTTTTATGTGCCGTGTTCTGAACAAACTATGGACACAACTTATGTTGTTAGATAGCTCTTGTGCTTGGGAAGAAGTGGTGTGAGTTTGGGCCTCCTAGCGGCTAGGCTTGGAATTGGAGGGGCATTTTTTGATAAAACTTTCCAAATAGAATAACTGTAGGAACACGGATTTTCATGAATTTTGGTATGTAGGTAGCTTAGACCAAAATGAAATGCAAATTGGGGGGAGGGGGGGGGGCACATTTGCGTAATAAATGAGGATATCCTATTATAGCCGTTTTTTTCAATGTATCCCTTATCCCCGACATGATATGGACTTGATATTTGGGTGGCAGATAGCTTTCAATGTCATGACAAGGTGGTGCTGGTTTGAGCCCCCTAATGTTTAATTTTGGAAGTGCAGGAGTGTTTTTGTCAAAACATTCCAAGAAGAAAGGAACGACAGATTTCCATCATCTTAGGCATGCGGGTAGCTTAGGCAAATGTTCATAATAATATACGTTATGCAAATTATGAAAAATTGCATGATTAATGAGGAAACTAATTTCATCGTTTTCCATAACTGGACTACAATAAATGTAACACATGTAATTTATGACAGATGGAACATAAACAGATGTTTAATATGCAAATAAGGGAAAACCACTTGATGTTGGGAATTTTATACTTGTCTGTGTCTGTCAATGATCACATCACCACCACCATGCATAAATTATGTAAATATCCAAATCATTCGCATAAGTCTACAATAGCTCTAACTATTTCATAGAGTTTGCCAAACTCTAGTTTTCAACTGATTTTTTCCTTGGAAAATTTTGATCACAGAGGCTGTTGTCTGTGTTCTGACCTAGTTTTGACCCCTAGATGGCTGGATTGACCCACTAGGACTGGATGACATCATGATGCCATTTTTTTCTCCAGGCTGTATCCCATTAAAATGCCAAAGATTATCTCCTACTTTTTTTAACCAGAAATCCTGACAACTTCAGCTTTGCAGTTGGAAATGTATGTAAATGTGATTTGAAGAGTTTGTTTTTGCTATGTTTTGCATAGGAAAGTTCAATTAGTATTCCCTCAGATTGTGTGTGTGTGTGGGGGGGGGGGTTATTTATTTATTTATTAATCTTTCAGGGTTGTCATTTCAGATCTAACTTTCAGACTACCTTTCTCAATGAATCCCTTTCAGTTTTTATATAGTATACAACAATGTAGTTGCATTCAGTACACTTTAGGCGATCTCCGTGTATTATTATTACCTAATCATAGTGTGGAATAAGAACATCAATGAAGAGAGACTCAATATTGTACCAAATGATCTTTATTGATGTAAATAGCTGTGTGCTAAAACCAGGTGGGAGGGGGGTTGTGCTGCTGTCAGTGCTTCTTGGCCTTGCTGGAGATGCGGTACTTGCGGTTACTGCTGTACCAGAGCATCAGGGGGATTCCGATGGAGGGGAGGGTCATCACAGCAAACGCAGCCCAGTCAAGCTGTGGGGACAAACACAAGTCTCATCATCATCTTACTCCTTAACGAATCCCACTCTGGCTATCTTATTTCAGAGACACAAAAATATCAAGTAGAAAAAGATCTCTCCTTTACATATGCTTAAATCAATATGAAAGGGTACACCAGAAAAGACTGATCCCATAGCCCTATCCACCTATGTTCATATGTACAGATGCAATTATAAACACATGTGAAAACATTGGACGGACATGCAGCCATTGGTCAAACAAAAATATTCTGGATTGGGCTGCACAAAATGGGGGGAGATGATAAGACTAAAGCTCAAGTCCTTCAGCAATTCACACGAAAGGGCCTTCAACCTTGTCTTGTCTTTGTCACATGTTGGGGCTGTTGATTCGGTCATCCAGAGGAAGTAATAGTTAAATTTGTGTCATCACCTTCAGCTTCACAGTTAATATTGATTTAGTGTTTAATTCTCTTCTTACAATGTGAGGGGAGAACTTTCTGTCGTAGTCCCTCTCTGGCATGATTCCGCCCTCTCCTGGTCCGCTGGTGTAGCCGATCTGCGGCTGGGCGCCCTCTGCGGGCACGTATGACAGCTCAGCTGCCGTGAAGTTGAACTTGCCAGACTTCAGTGGTGTCAGGACAATGGAGTGGGTCACATTAGTGCCACTGATGTCAAAAGTCAAGGTCAAAACAATAATGATGCACTTCTTTTATGAAATAATTGGTAAAGTTATCTATACAGAAAAGAAAAGAAAACCTCAACAATTAGTAAAACTTTACTAAAATGTAGTGACATGAATTTTTTTATGTACATGTAACTTATACAGTCTTTCCTGTAATGATAAGGATACGGAGCAATTCTGGCCCAGTTGACTGATGGCATTCCGTGTTTGACCTTGAAGTCCGATTCTGGGAAGCCTTCATCAGTCAGCTGCACGCTCAACGCCGCACTGCAAGGAAGGGACAGCCACATAATACTCCAGAACCTCTCGGGTGGGAGGCAATATGGGACATCTATAGATGTCTTACGAGTTATTCCATTCAGAAATATTCCAAGTTAACAAATGTAGGTAAATTCATAACCCTTCGCCTTGGCAGACAAAACGATCAATGATACAAATATAATGTTAGACACTGATAAAAGATGAAAGGTGAATAGTGAAATATCTGACCATTTCCAAAATCATACCCAGTTGCTTGAGAAACTGCTTTTTGGTGTACAAGTATCTTATTACCTGGGTGTCTATCGACAATATTACAAATAGTATTACAGCACTTCCTTGCATACAAGCTGTTATCAGTAGGGTGGTAGTTTGATGTTGTAAAAACACAACTATTCCCACCTTGTGCCCACATTGTAGATGCTATATGTCACAGTCAGGTCCCTTCCTTCTACAAGGTACTGATTCTGAACATGTTTGGCTGCCAGCAGACGAGCCACATTGTCGTCTGCCGAGCCTGCCAGGCACACCAGGCCGAGGATCGCAACTGCTGTGAGGATTCTCATCTAGAATAACGAGAGGACATGTTAATATTATTATTTGGTAGAAATGTACAATAAGTAAGAAAAACTGGCTTCTGGCTAAACATTTGTGTTCTTTTAGGTTGAGTACTATCCTCCATAGTGACCACTGACAAAGTATAATTTGAGCCAGCAGTCACTACGGAGGATGGTACTCAGGCTGGTGTTCTTTTAGGGTGGGCTGTAAAAGTAGTAGTATTTTAGCCTAATGTAAAAGTACGGGTATTTTAATAGCCTAACCAAGTTTGCTATGCTTAAATTTGACAATGAGGAGTGGCCCAAGAAATTTTTCCATTACAGCTGAAAATTAGTTAATCTAAAATGTCCTTTATTTTACCCTGTCTTTTTTTCACCTCCT
>NC_049980.1:10135491-10164215 GCF_000003815.2 Branchiostoma floridae | reverse complement strand
CTTTATTGTACTCTACAAATAATGAAATTATAAAGAATTCATCTGCATTTTCTCATCCAATGTCATGTATATCACTAGTTAATTGCACGAGTGGAATACTCTGTATCAAATATCTACTGGCCCTTCCAATACCCACTGCACACAGCAATAGAGTTATTCAAACCAAACACAGAACACCCCCCCCCCCTCCCACCTTCTTCACATAACACATACTAGTCCACTGCAGTCCGATGGTAGTAATACATGTTACTTATACCGTTACTTGTTATAACAGAAAAATTAAGTGATACAAATTGTGCTTCGATATGATATGTAAAGAAAGTATCCTGTGGACCTTTCTGGTTACATATATGACATAAACAGCTGGGACATACGACACACTACATACGCACTCCACATCAAGTACACACACACACGCACACATACGTGGCACTTTCGTGGGGAGGGGGGCGCCAACCATAACTTTAGTTGCCATGTTTCGCACCTGTCTTTTCACAACGGAACCTTACTTTTGAGACTTAAAACATACTTTCTTATCAATACGATTAACATGTGCCTTATAAAATGAATATGATCTTTTAAAACAGTTTCGGAACATGTATTGTGTGCGAAAATTTGAGAGTAACCAGCTGATCTCAAATCGACCTTTCACCCCTCCTAGTTTTCGACAAGATATCTTTACACAAAGACCACTGTATGAACCTATACCTAAGTCTCTGATTAACTACATCTTGATAGAAGTCGCAACCCAGCGGTGACCCTGTACGTTCTATGATAGAGCAGTAATCTTACAAGTCCTGAGACGATACTATGATCACCTACCTCGCGTGGGGAAGGCTTACCAGGAAGAGAACGCGTCAACGACATCCGGGTACTCGAAAGGCGCCCTCTGGCGGCGGAGAAGGGGTACGTCCGGCTAGCGTCAGCCGCCACTTCAGGATCCGACAAATACAATACTCTAGTCTAGGGCTAGGAAAAGTACAACTGGCCATCTTTACGTAAAGATCATCAATATAATGTGACCACTTTTTTTTATGTTCCCTTAGAGGATATTTCCATTGACACAAGCATAAGAAATCCTGTCAACAGTGGCCACCTGTCCACATCGGACCATATTCTTTATTGATTCGACAATGGTCTTCAATGACATTATTTTACTGTTAAACGTTATTACCGGGCTTCATATATACGTGTACTACAAATGTGGTAACAGACATACCAATTGCAGACATATGGTTTTTGTGAAGTCTGAAACTTGAGTAGAGTACACCGGTAAGGATGTCCGATTTTTTTGGTGGAAAAGGGCTACGTTACATGTTGGATGTTGCTTTGTCGATATGCAACAAATGTGCGTTCTCACAAATTTTCTGTAACTTTCACCAACCATCCAAGTTCTAACCCCAAAGAGTTTTGAAGCCTACACAATATCGAAATACATAAGTACCACGTTTTCAATCCAGCACAGTTGATTACGTATCAAATCAACCTTGCCAGTGAGCTGGCCGGGTGGGTGTGACGAAAATCTCGCGATGGGTGGGTGTGACGAAAACTTGTTTTTCCCAATTCTGATTCCAAGATCTCCGACTTATCCAAAAATACTCGTTCGAAGTGCTGTTTATGGCTTGTTTTTCTGACCTGGAAGATTCTGCGGGTGATGGAGAATGATGTAACCTCCCACGCACCGATCCCTAGTCTCGGATAGGTTCACGCTGATTGGTCATTGATGCGGAGAATGACTGATGGTTTTGTTTTGATGGTGAGTGCTGCCCGGGAGGCCTCGGTCGATAACGCCGTCTGCGGTTATGAATATCATAAAAACAACGCCACAAAGCCTCCACGTGCATGGGGGTTCACGTGTGACATGCAGAGCAAAAACAACTGCGCACTATATGATGAATAGCCGGATACCCTCTCTTTCAACATGTAATAGATACAGTTCCGACAAATGGTGAAAACATCACAGTCTCTTGTAAGTCATGATCAGATCACGTACACATTAAGCGCATATACTGAATTTCATATAATAAAACTGGGTGTATAGACTACATACTGAAATATCTCTCTTATACATAATTGTACGGCTTTGAGCTATATTGTGAATATTGTCCACTTTGTGCATGTATTTCCCCTGTCACAATCATAAAAAGATTTCAATCTGTTTGTAAGTGAGATTTGCGTGACAACTGAAACAGGATCATTTGGACATTTTTTTTTCCAGATTGGGATTTACTTTTGAACCCAACAAGTCGATTGATTTTTACGTGTGCGGATGCTTCAAAACACTGCGAGTCTGAAAATAAGGAGTCGGTTTTAGGTTTCCTGCAATACAAACGCACAACCGAATATACAATAAACGCACACACACACACACACACACACACACATTTGTGTCGCACCATTTGGGCGGGTTTCTAAAACCCACCGTCACTAACGCACTGCGGGCAACTTGTTTACACCAGAGTCAGTCATGCGGATACATATTCACCTTTACGACAGCTCCGCGCGCGCGGCTAGATCAAAGAAAAGGGGCCACAGGATACCTTTCAACAACATCTGTTTGAACACACCTTTCGGTACGGGACAGGACGGACCGTTCGTCAGAGGGTGGGCAGGGGAGGAAGGGAATGGGAATGATAGTCGACGCGTTTTTGGAAGCCTTCTTAGATCTTACGATATATATGCACGGATAGGATACACATTTCGTCTCATTACCTCCATGAAAAATGGAGGTACAAATGTATTGTTTTTTGTGTGTCTGTGTGTCTGTCTGTTTGCCTGTTTGTGTTTCCGGATTTTTTGGTCAGCATAACTCTAGAACCTCTGGATATATTACAATGATATTTGGTATGTGGGTAGGGGTTGGGAAGACAAAGGTCAAGGTCGATTCCCACCCTGGTATGTGACCTTGGTACTGCAGCAGAACTTTCATTTTTTGTATTTTTGTGACCTGGACGTGGTAAGGTCTTGATTCTATGGTGGCAGATAGCTTGTGATGTTAGGAAGGAGTGATGTGTGTTTGGATTTAGTTTCATTTAGAGATGGCACCACCTTTCGGGAAAATGATCTTTGAAAAGAAAAAAAATTCCATCTACGCTTGCTCCCATCATGTGACATGAGCGCCCACGTTAGTTGTCTGTATGAGAGGCTGGGGAGCAGTACTAGTATTAGATGGCGACGTGCCAGCCAGGAGTCTTCAGTATTGTATTTGATGTAGCTTGTTTTTCCCCCGTGCGCGTACGTGGATAGAATAGGAAATGACACTTGAGCACTTCTCCCATCCGTCTGCGCCGCCTACGTACATGGATAGCCTGACGGGGTGTCTTGTTTTTCGAATCAGAACGGCAAGAATTCTCAGAAAAACATCTTTAATAAGCATCTCCACAGGAAGTCATTGCTTCCATAGTTACCGATTATGACGTAGATCACCTGTCAGTAAAGGTTCTGTCGACTGTGTAGTTCCTCCTGATGTTGAATCTATTTGTTTTAATCGCTCACGGGTCGATGGGGAGTTCGTACAGAAATAGTTTTGTTGTCAGTTCACTTACGCACAAAGACCAGAGGGCAGGTAACGTTAAATTAAGACCTGATATGCACAGGGTGTGAAACTGTGGTGGGACAAAGATAGAAAAACGCGCCCTTTTGGAACACGAAAGATCGAATGTTTGTCCAACTCTTTTTAAGATAAAATAACCTTCATCTGATGCTGAGCAACAATGGAGTAAATGGTAGTTACGTGGAATGAATAGATGAGGTGTGTGATAAGAATCGAGTAAATAAGTGAATTGGTCTTTCCAATATACAACAGGATAATAGAGGTCAGAGCTGATTGCCACACGATGCAGAATTACAACACAGTATTGTAAGAACGGCATGGTCCAACTGTCGCCAACCCGGTAGAATGCATTCGGAAGCTGTGTTATTTTCATGGCAGAAAGAACGAGAGGGAATGAATTTCATGAGCTCGCCACCGGTAACTTCTTTTCTTCTTGCTCGTGTGATTGGCGTGTGGATTATGGCGGGTTGACAGGAGGATCCACGGAGCACATGGTAATGATACCCGTGACTTATCACCGTCAAATCTGTCCCTCTTGTGCGGGGCTTCAAACGGCACAATGTGCTGTATATATTCTCGAAGGTATTTCACTTTGCACTCGATGTTCTACATGCAGGGACAAGAAACACACGAAAACAGTCAGTAGTAATTGTAAGTCTCTACCAGACTCCCGCCTGGCCGAATAGAAATTGGGGACTTTGGTCAAGTTAGGAATAAAAGCCTAGTAGGAGTTAATTGGCCAAGGAGTATTGCCCGGCCGGCGGTGAGAAAAAAGTCCTCTGGCCGACCGATTCCCCTAGCGTACTATTGACTCTATTTGTCCAATTTCTACTATAAGACCACCGATTCGCGGAGATATCTCGCGTGGATAACTTGTGGATACCGGTGTCCTCTGTTACATTTTGTTGGGATGTTGATCCGTCTTTTTTTGTGGAGAACGTTGCAGTCAACAGAGCAGGATGCGACGGTAAGTATGTAGATGAGGCAAAAGGGGAATCATAAGTAAGATATGAATATGAAAAGTCAACTTTTTCTGCTTTTTCTTCTTCTTCGTACTTATAATTGCTGACCCTGGAAACAATCATGTGTTGACGGGCTAGAAAGATCGACAAGGTTAGAATGTGGTCTGGGTCCAAAACATGATCATATGCATGAACAAAATCACGAGCACAACTTTAACAGAGAGAACATCTTTTTCTTTTATTCTCTTGTATGCCCGTAGGTGGGTTGGAGGACCCCCCACCACCACCCCACCCGCACAGGGCACTCGGAGGAACACAAGTAATCAAGTTAATCAATGCAGAGGTACACAAGGTAATCAATGCAGAATACTAGTAATTCCTCTATTCACAGCACTGTTCTTGACAACCCCTGTTCCTTACTATAAAATTCTCTCACAAACGCAGTAAATACCATTTCAGAGGGTTAGTATGGCTATGATTATACCCCGAGAACCCGCGAGAAAGCTCTTGCATTTCGCGCTCACTCGACCCAATGATATACGAAAAACCAAAATCCTGGATACAGGCATATCTTGACACTACTCAGTTCACTATCAGCATTTAAGGTGAAGTTAAATCGTTTGCATCATCCTCCTGGAAACAAAACATGCATAGCAAAATATGTAAACCAATTCTTTATTAAAAACGTTAACTACAAAGGCGAAAAGGCTGTGCACATCAATCATGTATCAGGAACCAGCGAAAATCGGAGGAAGACTGTGAAAACGGTGCTTGGGTTTCAATAATGTATTAGGGAGCGAAGAAGATCGGACTTGTACCGTAAATACGGTGTTTGGGGATAGCTTTGTTCCTGCTTCACGCTGTAGTGGTATCGTCCCTGGTGCTAATTTGCCATCCAACTGGCGGCTCCTGACCTTCAGCGTTTTGGCGGGAAACGTAAATCTAGATCTACTATATTCCTTGTCCTTCCCAGTGGGCAATTTTCTCAATGTTCGGAGGATAACTGGAAATCAGTCGACAATCTATCCAAAACGAGACATATCTGAACACATGGTTATGTCTATTAACGTTTTCAAAAGTGTCTATATCACGTAAATAAAATTTTGTTTAATTTGCCGACGAACTAGGTGTAACGATAGATGCAACAGATGCAGAATTTAGGGTCCTCTATCCAAACAAAATGCTTTATCATTCATGGAAATCAGATATAGCGGACTGTTACCTTGAAAATGATCCGGCCTCTCCTGGGACATTAATTGGTCTATAGAAAGATAGATGATTTTGTACCCTTGAACCTACAGTGACCCATTATTTCGTACATAATACATAGACCCCCTGTGTCGCTAGCGACTGTAAATATCCTGATTGTGTATACAAATATATTCTTGGCGCCAAAGTGGAACGGAATGTATCGCACACCTGCTATAAATCCACACGTAAATCTGTAGCTTTTCATTATACTTTTATTATTTTTTTGTAACTTATGATTCTCAGTAAGGAGTGTAAACATGTAAGGTGGCGCCACGCCTTGTCGTTCATATATAACACTGCAAATTGGACAAAAACATACTCAGATAAACACAAAGGTGTCAGGAGCAAGTAACTACCATGTTTTATATTCCATCAGAGAGCCATCCAAGGTCAAGGACAATTCATGTTCACAGAACGGCCGAGGGAAACACGAGAGGTTGTGCAGTGGCCCGTGTTTTGACCTTTCCTGGAGTAGGTTCCAGGGAGGAATAACTAACAGTAACTGTCCAAGGTCTACTGCTGGATATAAAGTACTCTGCTCCAAGCAAATGTTATATGTAGGCTCTGGCTCATTTATAATGTCGTTTTTAGCCTTTTTTATCACGTTTAGCTGGCGTAGAAATAGAAAAGCTGAAAATAGATCTAGAACCGCCCCGCCCTCAAAAGAGAACCAAAAGACGTAAAAAAGGACTAACCCCTGCTTGAAAAAAAAAAGAATACATTTTTACAAGTCGGTGACGGGAAAATGTCGCGTGCCTGATTCACTTTAGAGTTGTCTCAGTCTCAATATTTGTTACATCTCGTTATCTTTAATATTCTTTTGGAAACGCACAGTTTGATGCACATGTGTCTACATGAAGTACAATCATTTCCCCTTATCGCTTTAGTTTCTTTGCAAAATTCATTTTTTTGTCTTCGAAAAATCTAAAATTCATCAGAGTAGCTGGCAATCCCAAAAATAACGGAAAATATTCCTGTTCATGTCCGCATCTGTTCAAACATCAGTACAAGAGTGTCCTTGGCTGAAAAATAAAACACGAGGTGTCACAACAGAGGGCAGCGGCAGATAGATTGTTTTGGTCGGCTATTGTGAGCATGGTCTCCAGCCGACGACCCGGGTGCCACAGGCCACTGCACTGCAAACTTATCTTTGTCAAAACACAGAAAAAGAAAACCGCAATAATAAATCTGACATATGAATACCTCCTGTGGATCTCTAGCGTTAGTATGCAGATTACTATAAGCTGGCAAATCATACTGGCTTTGTCATTAGAGGAGGCATTATGCTCACCACAAAGACAAACATAGATGAAAAATGATGACTGTCGGCCATGATGGAAGGGCATGATTTTCCGGCCATTGTTTAGCGTGCTGTTTCGGGGGATGGTGGCGTCGTCAACTTATCAAAGTCAACAGGAAAATAAATCATCACTTTCCACCCCGTCAACATGTCGGAGACGGGGAGTATCTGGTCTTTCATTTCACGTTGCCCCATTCTCTGTCAGAGCTCCCCATCGAATTGAAAAATAGTTGTTGAAATCGGCCAAATTACATAGGGATATTTGGTACCGTAGGGGACAAAACGGACAGCAAAACTAGAGAAGAGAATACAGACTACGAAAATGAAATGCTTTCGGGAGATTCTAGTAATCGTTTATACATATACAACTCAAATGCTGACGTACGGAACTCTCGAAAAAATATCGAGTCAAACAAAACTTCGAATTCGGTCCGTAAGAAGAACTCTAAACACAGCAAAACTTGAAATGAAAACAGAAGCGGTGCGGCCACCGTGTCACGGTCGCTCAGGACTAGCAAAAACTATCATGCAGGGCGTCCATAGAGGAAGAAAGAGCACGTGGAGAGTGGTGTAGACCACAGAAAAGATGGGAGGATAACGCCAGAAAATGGACAGAATGACACTAAGCGAAACACTAGGAAGAACAGAGAACCGACAACTTGGAGAAAACTGGTTGCCAGTATTTTTTGTAGCCTAGTGTCCCAAAGATCAAACAGTAAGACCAAGGAACAGATGAGATGAGATGAGATGGTAGGGGACACTGATCTTTCCTTTGAGAAAAATTCGTCCGTAGATAGCAAACGGTGCTTGCTGCCCTTTGGAACATAATTCAACCGATTTGGCGAATGTATACTATATTTCCAGCTGCCTGCGTCTGGTAGAGAATATTATCGTCCCACGCTGTCTTGTATGAGTAATGCTAAAGATTATTTTAGTAACGTTGGTCGACAGAGATAGTAACTTGTTCGCATTAGGTAATGTCACAGTTCTCTCTTTAGGCTTCTACTATGATTCATGATAAAGCCAAAAGAGAAAACTGTGCCATTACCTAATGCAAACAAATTCCATCTCTGTCAGACGGCGATCATGAATGTCATTCCGCTCCGGTCATGGAGGGTATAGACCTTCGATAAACTTCATTCTTTTACAGCATCAATAGGAAATTATTCTGTCTATCGTTGCACTTGGTGATGGATGTGAATAAAAGAAATATAAACTTTTTTATTACACCAATTGTCCCCATTTCTGTCTGTCCTAGAAGCTTTGAAAGGTAGTTTCAAAGAATATTAAAGTCTGGTATGTTCCATTCTATTTCAGAAATAGACTAGTCGCATTGATCTAATCAATGAGGTTATATCTGATATAACCTCCTTGATCTAATCGTTTAGCACTTGTCTTCAAGTGTCTTCATGACGATTTGTCTTCGGTAGAACATGAACGATCAACAGTACAAATACAGAAACTCTGCAGTTGTTGGACAGAAGTACCATCACCACCTGTTACTCGAGCTGCCCTTTGCCACCGCTGCCCCTGAATACCGGCGGTCTAGACGCTGTCAAGACGACTTGACCAACAAAGCTGATAAATTTGCATAAATGGGACTTGTTGTTGCGCTGCCAAAGTCGCCCATTGTTGTGGCATTGAAAAGCGCCCATCCGTCATGTGACAACATGGGGAGCAATTGATTCACAGTTCGGATGTACTGCCCACATAAAGACTAACGTTATATAAATGAAGATCATTTGTTATAACACAAAAAGACAGATGTCTTCAGCTCACGATCATTTGTCATCAAGGTTCCAAACGTCCTCCAATGATGACCCTACTTCTAGTCGTCGCAGTCACAAAGGAGTAGTCAACTACATGCAGGTTAATCCCCGTCCAAAAGTTGCGCAAAAATATCTGGTGATAATTTCGAGGAATTTGAAAGAAGAATGGCTGTCATATCAGTCAGCTAATATGGAGATGGAGTCACATCATTGAAATACCACGGACATGTCGCTGAGCTTTTCTAAAGGTTTGACGCCGGCCAGTCATAGTGACAGTCCATACAGGACGTGAACCCAAACTGAGGGCGCCGTGCCGTCTGGGGTGCGGTGTGAAGTCTGTGGTGTGGGCTTGTCAGACCCCTGACGCGAAGGCAATGTTTTTACGGCATGCGCCCCGTACCACTGTACAAAACAAATGATAACCTAATAACCACTTGTCATTTCTTTGGCAAAACCGTTCCTGTATCTTTACAAGTTGATGTATTTCTGTCCCAGTAATTTCTACAGCGTATTTCGTACTGTCCTTTCTTACATCTATACCGTTACCTTTCCAGGCGAAGCTAATCTCCAAGCAGATCCTACGGTAGCCTAAGGTAGTATCGAAAGCTGTCAGAGGAGTAAAGCCGGCCTAGGAGTGAGTTGGATACTGGAGCACACTCCTTTGTCATTCACTACTCTAGCAGCTTTTGATACTATCTTACGACCGTAGGATTTGCTTGGAGATTTAGGCGAAGCCACACTTACTCTACGTAACACGTTAAGTTATTATTAATATGAAACGTTTGGAAATATTTTCTGCCTCCTTTTGTTAGCCCCCGCCCCCCCCCCCCCCTCCAAGAGATTGTTTGGTCAACTGTCCTGCTTTCTCTAAATTATATATAAAGTGAATTTCTCTCGCTCTCCATTCTTGCATGTTTCGGCACCAGCCTTTTGGACCGGGCTGATGCAGACAGTAGCTACTCTATTCAGTACTTTTAATCAGTGTCGCATATTCCTACGCAGGGAATCCAACGGCCCTAGCAACCCGCCTAATGTACAGATCACCTCCGTGTAGCTTATATGCTCACAAAATATTTATATGAAGAAATGTTGCGTATTTCTGTTGAACATACTGCATGATTAACCTTTCTGTCCGCACAGTTTATGCAAACAGGGCAAGACCTCCCCCTTTTAGCTTATATGTTCCCAAAACGTATAGATGAAATGTAGCGTATTTCTGTTGAACATACGGCATGTTTAATCTTTCTGTCCGTGATGTTTAAGCAAACAAGGCTAGACCTCCCCCGTTTAGCTTATATGTTCCCAAAACGTATATGAAATGTTGCGTACTTCTGTTGAACATGTGGCATGTTTAATCTTTCTGTCCTCGCAGTTTGAGCAAACAGGGACCTCTCCTGTTTAGCCTATATGTTCTCAAAACGTGTGAAATTTTGCGTTTTTCCGTTTAATCTATTTTTTTTCTGCACAGTTTAAGCGAAGGAGGCCATCCCCCCGTTTAGCTTTATATGCCGTTCCAAAAGTTTTATGAAACATTGCCTTTTTCTGCTGAATATACGGCATGTTTAATCTTCCTCTACTTGCAGTTTATGTGAACAGGGAGAGACCCTTTCCTTTTAGCGTGTACATGTTAACATTCCGTTACATTTGAATAGAAGTAACGAAGAAAGTTTAGACCTGTTCTAACCCGCAAGTTGTGGCCGTGACACTGTTGTTACCACCTAGGACCCCCGGCGATATATCACCGCCTAGGACCCCCGGCGGCGGAACGCAACGCAAAGATAGGAGATGGCCATCATTTTGTACAAGTTAATGAAGCAGATGTTGGAAATCGAAACAGAATGGGAAAATCACGACCCTTGTACCTCATGGATTAATAGAAGCAAAGACTGCAAGCTGAACAAGTTTCGCGTCCAAATAATCCAAAACCATCCAACACGAGTCATATCGGTCACTCAAGAATCCTGCCGGATTACTATTCCTGTGGTGGCCAGATGGAACCGTGTGCTCCATTTAACTTGCCCTAAGACACTAGAATAGGGACTGTGGACTTGGATACTGCACGGAACTGCACAGACGCTGTGATTGCTTCAACTGTCGACTACATCAGAATAAAAGGCCACAAAACCTAGTAGGCTGTAGTTTTTTTTTACTTTTCTATGTTATATTTCTCGCGTAATTAAATAAAATTCATTTAAGTTTCATCCATTGTATTTTGCTTGCTTTAAAACGTGCTTTATCCTGCTAAAATGGCACTTTTCCACACGTTATAATTAACACGTATATGAGACGTAAAAAGGCTTCAGAGGTAATGAGCTTTAAACGTGTATTAAGGGCGGTTTAATAATCATTTACGACATCTTTAAGCTTCTGAAAGACAACTTAAAAAAACACTTAAAAAACGGAAAATACGGATCTATCCGCGCCTATAAGCACCTAATGCCATTTGCAACTAAGCCTACATACATGTTATATATTTACAAGGAGTGCTCTCAACAGTTTATCAACGTTGTCCTGGTTTAGCTCTAAAGAGCTTTTTGAATCCGCCATGTCCTATCAGTCTACTATCAAACAAATGTGAACGCGTATTCGTTCAAACAAATACAACAAGCCATGGACAACAACGGTGTTCTGGAAGTTCTGTAAAGTTTCACAGAGGAATTTATTTTAAAGATCCCTAAAAAAAGGTTAAAAAAACCTTTTCCCTTACAACAGCACAGAAACTCACATAAGCTTAATAAAATAAATGAGAAAATTCTACTTTGTGATATCTCGTCTATATATAAATACGACGCAGAACGCTGAATCCGGAGCTAGTTGAACAGAATGTATACCAGAAAACCTTGACCTAAGCAAGGCACTTAATCAAGATGGAACCCCAAAACATGTATCTGCAACGAAATAAGCTAAGTGAGTAACGATCCGCCTGATATGTTTGGATGATGTTCATCTATTAGCGGGTGCACTAATGGTCTCAGGACGGATCGTTCTACAAATGTGAAGGTCATGGAGGAAAATGAAGAATAAAGACGGTAATACCGAATCTCAGTCTGGAAATAAAAACTGCGTGACTCGTTTTCCGTGTTTCTGTCTTAATTTGAATGTTTGGATGGCGCACGCGCAGAACATCGCGACTATGGACACAGCAAATATAAGAAAAAAAAACTGGATGAATGAATATCAAGTATTGCAAAATAAGTAATTGGAAAATGAATTTGTCCTTAATCAATCAATCAATCCATCCATCCATCCATCCATCCAGCAATCAATAAATCAGTTACGGAAACAATTTCTCATTGAATAGACTACATTTGAAATCAGTTAGGCCATGTTGATTTGATTATATGGATGACATCCTCCGGGAACTCCAAAACTGATGCGAGCGAGCGAATAAAAAAAAGTTTGGCCAAAAAAAAAAAAGTTGCCTTCAGTATGAAATCAAAGTGGCCAGGAAGGTTGAACATAGGACTAAACACACATAGTATGGTATGCCATGATCCTCTGGACCTGAATTTTCTGTACTGGTACCTCCCCCAACCAACAATAGATTTTTTTTTCCGTCCTTTCACACCTTATTCTTTGACTTTAGATTCATTTTGGTATTCTATATATGGCATTAGTTATCTGTTTTCTGATACTTTTTTTTCAACCTACGGAATATTTACAGCTGCTTTGCACAATTCATTGTGTGGTCGAAAACTTTTTTTTTTTGGAAATGGCCGAAAATTGGTGCGAGCGCGGATGTCATCCATATAATCAAATCAACGTGGCCTTAGTCAGTAATTTAAGATCATCTCTATTGAGACGTAATATTTATGCGAAGTATGATTTTAGTGACATATAAAATGATAACCTTTACTTATATTAATATTTGTATATCATCTTCTACCATGAAGTGACGACTGAATGCGGTAGCATGTAGCATATTAGGGAACCGTATCAATCAAGTGTCATCATGATCATACTCAGGTAGAAATGTATGTTCATGTGACCATGCATCTGGGATGACAAGTTCTTAGAAAACAGATCAGTGATCCATACATAGCTCTTCTTCCTGGAAATGTCGATTACAGTCGTCGAGCCGAAGTAAGGTGTGGGCGTTAGCGGCTGAGATGTAGTCAATGATAGATTATATGCTAGCTGTGCAGATGAAAACATCTCTCGAGGAGTCGGTACTTCTCTGTATGATAATAAACACCATTCGTTTTTATTATTCTAGTGGATCTAAGTTAAACCTGGTTGCAGTTTTGTGTGAAGTGGTAATGAAATGTTCACATGGGGCAGTAATCTCCAAGCAGATCCTACGGTAGCATAACACAGTATCAAAAGCTGGCAGAGGAGTGAAGCCAGCCTAGGAGAGTGTTTCGCTACCGGAGATCTGCCGTCACTGAACCAGGGAGGAGCATTTCTATTCAACAATGGTGTTGAAGCCCCTCCCTGTGGTAGCGACATACACTCCTAGGCCGGCTTCACTCCGGACTCTGCCAGCTTTGGCTATTATCTAATGCTACAGTAGGATCTGCTTGGAGATTAGTGGAGTAGCCCTTCGGCAGACGAGAGTACATCAAAAGCAGGAAAGTGCCACCGACGGTCATGACTTTTTGGCCTCTTTGGCCACTCCTGGGAAATCAAGCTGTATTGGGGTCACCAACATCAACACCCTAATTAAGCATTCCTATTATTCGAACCAGGTTGAATCACACTGTCAACAGTTTCATCTATTTTACAGATTTGTCCCCGGTGAAAAACATTTGAGTAACGTTACATATAAAAATTCAATCACGCAATCGATATCCATATATGACATTGAACGTAAGTGACAAGCATCATATGCCACTTTTATTGTCAGGTCTCTGTTTCATCGATTTGTGCACAGGATGATTCTCCGATGACTGTGCACTGTTCTAAGCATATTCAGACATTGATTCCTCGGACTAAAAGCAAATAAATTTTCCAGCCGCGTTGGCAGCAATAAGTACCCAATTTATAAACTTGGCGATATATATTGCTGTATCCATTAAGATGACTCTTCAAGATTTACCGAGCTCTGAACAGCAAGCATATTTGATATCAATGAGAAATCAATGGAAGGTTGTAAGTTTGGTTACAAACGACCTGCTGCATACGCCACTGTGTGCAACTTTGAAGGGTGCTGATGATTTTTGGACAGGTCCTTTTTGTGTGTCCTTCACACATGCTACAGAATACAGTGTTGTCGGAATACATTATTCTCCAAGCAAAAGTTGCGCCGCGGAGATAGTAGAGATACGTCGGGAATTTTTCCTTCCCTCACGAGCCAGTAAAAATCCCGAGTCATTCCGCCCGACCACGTGCACTATACTGTCGCCCGGCGACGGCCAAACCTGCTTGGAGAAGGGAGGAAGTACAAAGCGAAGGCGCTATGAAACAATTTTCTTTCCCTTTTTCTTTCGACGACCGGTTTTCCTTACGTTTCTTTTTTTTAATACGATAAAAGCTGTTTCGTCAAGGCGGCCATGTTCTTTGAAGCATCTCAATCAGAACCCAGCGAATTCAATAACAAGTTACGTAGTTCAGATGATTTTTGACAATTCTGTCTGGTGCTTTTCTTACAAATCATATAAGACATTACGCGAAGGACGCGCATGTCTTGAGAAACCATGCGTTTCAGCAAGGTTAGGTCGCTGCCCTCTGTACTGTACTGCATATGTTTCTCACCCAAGCCAGTGATCAAGACCCACTGGCAGATTAAAAGCGCCATCTAGCGGGAGGTTAAGCTCTCTTTAATATATCGTGCAAGGATGATCCTGTATATTTATTAAAAACAACAACAAACGAGTATGGGATCCGTCCTAGATGATGGTTGATACATTTGTCCTTTGACTCAGTGTCGTCCCTTCAAAATTTTCTGTCTGCTACCATGGCGACATCGTTTTAGAGCAATGCAGACGATTTTTCACGACTCGCCATGCCACTCAGGTGTTTACTGACATTTTCTCCATGAAGTACAAGAGCCGTTTGTTACCACACTCCTATCAGTCATGTTTACCCGCTAACGCATTACCTTCATCCTCACAACTATGATGAGAGGAAGCTTCATATTTGCATATTTCTCCGTCAGAATGTCCTTGGAACCGCGCACGAACAATACGCGGATCGTTTTTCTCTGGAGGACGCGTCACCTAGATACATGACAAACAACATGGTTAACGTTACTCCAGCTAACAACGTATCCCTTGACTCTGACATCATTGCCTTGACCCGTCACTTTCTGTAAGCACAGACAACCCGTGCTCTTCTCAGTATTGACATTCCCTGTAACGTCACCGCCGTGTATGGCGAAAACAACATTGATCCAGCTACCGCGTATTCTGGCGGGAGTTGCCAAGGCAACGGCAAGTCCCCCTGTATCACCATAAGGGTGTGTAGTGGTGTATGACGCCAGTGAGCCTGCGCAGTGCAAGCAATGGCTCACGACAAACGTAACGTCAAATCCGGTACTTTTAGTCAAGGTAAAAGAAGTGATAAGCAAATGAGAGCAAAATTGGCCAGCTTTTAAGCTTAGTAGGTCAAGTGCTTATACACCCATTCATTGAAGTGCTGATGATAACGTTCATAAGGGTGCTACAGATGGAAAGCCTATTACTCTGAATACCACTTTCTACAGGATTTAGGTCGAGTGCAAACAAATAACTATAACTGAATGAACATATCAAACATTCCTCTAATAACGTTGCCATAACACGCGACGAAACATACACTTGAGGGTGTGGGATAATTTGCTTCGAAGATTATGAGGGACATGGCCCAAATTAAAGAGTGAAGGACATGCGTATTACAACAGCAACATGTTTCCACCTTAGCGGCAACGTTCACCAGTGTTGGTGTTACCAAAAATGACGCTCTGAAAAAGCTAAACCAACACTGAAATTGTTAGATAATTCACAACTATTTGAGACTTGGTTGAGGAAAGGTTAACTTTGTTTTCATAATGTTCCCATCTTTTCATGGACTATCCTGGAAGGACAAATTTTGAAGAAAAAAATTGAATTCATCAGAATGTGAATAAAGAGGTGCATAAACACCTTTGCAAGTTTTCCTATCGCACACTAAACTAAAAACAACATGGATAATGCAAAATAACTTATGACATGTGGTGACAATAGATAACACTAGTTCTACGGGGTAACCTATATCCGTTGTATCTAAAACATGGCATTTAGTCGACGGACATTGGTTTCAAATTGCAACATTAATATTTGAAATATTGCACTTCGAGTAGATATCCCTAAAACCCCGTGTTCAAAAACAAAGGATACAGGTAATCCCGCGGATAAAAGTGAACTGGCATAATATAGAAACACGAGAAAAAACGTTATTTACGAAGGAGTGTTGTTCAGGTCAGATATAGAATATCAAAATCTCAACATGTATATATTGGTAACAAATATATTTCCACATATTAGAGATAGAATATAGAAAGTCTGGTCCTCCTTTTTAAAACACAACAAGGTTAACGATCATCAACACGCAAGATTATATATGTAGTTTGCTCCACTCCCGTTCATGTACCCCCAACCCTACGATCTTTACTGATTCATCCCACACTGATAATCACCTGCCGCATTGCCCGCGATCATTTGGATCACGCATGGTGGCTTACCAAAAGAGGATTGGCGGCTAATCCCTGCTATTAGAAAACAGCTCGTCGACCTTGCTGGAGAAAATGAGTGTTCTCACGCAGAGCGGCGACTCCCACAATAGATTTGTCGTGCCAGATTAGGATTGACCATTACGGGACACAGTGACAATGACCGGTCACCCTCAGTCGCTGACCGGTCACGGACATACCACGTGCCAATGCCTTCTAGTAGCAACCATGTTTGTCACTTTTACATCCTTGTTTGTATATTTGATCATTGAATACGTTTTCAATACTGGTATATCACTAGAGACTGAACTTCCTGTGCACAATCTACTGCAGCCTGAATAGTTCTATTTGTTTCAATGAAATAGATTACACATGTTTTACAAAAAGTAAACTTGCGAATGCATAGTTGGGGCAAGGGCTTTCATATAATGCCCTTGGTTGAGGGTGGATCCACAAACATGCTTTTATTTTATCTTATTGTAGTGATGAGCATTAATTGAATAGCAGTACTTTCTTAAATCACGATGTATAACATCAACTGATCTTGACACTTGGAGTTAACGTGAGAAAGTAAGGAAAATTGTTCTACTATATCAGCTGCCCAGTCTGACTCCACTGATTATTATACGGAGAATGATTTGCTTAGAGAGACCTTATCATCATTGTCTCCCCTGGCCAATTTCCAGATTTATTCTACGAATTCTACGATCCCCGTACCGCCGAAGGAAGGCCTGGTGGAGGCTATCATTCGCCCATGAATGGAGTGATGCACCATCACTACTCCAGGCACACGCGATGCCCAGAACCGAGAGACGGGCACATTCCCACGGCCCCCAAAAGGGGCATTTGTCTCGGTGACCCCGACCTTTAGCAGGACGGCATCGTACGCTCGGATGTAACCAGAGATTCTGAGAAATACTCCATCCGCCGTGCAGACACGTGTAGATGTTACCTGTAGGTCACACATGACGTCAGGACCTAACCACCCACTATCAGACAACACGTACCTGTCCTACAGTATAGGCCTGGCATTTCCTAACAAGAATCCGCTGGACACTTTTATAACGAGCCTTTTAGTACACCGCTGACAGGGTCCCTTTTGATGGGCTTATGATTGACATTTTAACAAGCCTACCACTGGGCACCCCGACTTTGACGCGCATCAGCGTGCGTCGATTGCTGTCGTCAAGGCAACCCAGCGTTATGTTATCTGTGTTATATAGGATGTGAACAGGCGATATTGATTAGCCTGACCTCAAACTATTTCTTACAAACGCTGGAATTATGTGTTTGCAACAAATATAATTGTAGTACCATAGATTTAGACAGGAGTAGCAGCAACAACATAGTCAAGCCTCGATCTTTGGTCTAGATATGGCTTAGTTCTTACGTATACCGAACTTGTCAAGTCTCAATAAGCTGGATCACAAATACACTTATCTGAAACTCATTAAAAGGCCAACCCATAGAAAATTATCATCAAAATCAATTTATACGTTTTTAAAAATCTATTTGGAAGCGTTTCATCGAGATTTAAGACAGCTCAAAGGTATTTAATTGTTCAGTGTATCAGTGTAACAAGACATGTAGCAAATACCAGTACGTGGATCAAAAGCGAACTCTAGCGAAGTATATTCATACTGCATCCGTGTGTTTGGGACTGTCCGTCCGCTCAATAGGTGTTTTATGATCTTTTCTTCTTTCTCTGGAAGCAGGTACTTTCAAAGCTGACCATCATCTAACGCTCAATATTTGATAAGAGATCAAAGCTAACAAAGCGACATGTAGAACTGAGGTTTTGCTTTATTGTGTTCAGTAGACTTTGCCATGTTGAGTCGGTCACTTGTCTTTTCCAGTATAATCTAGATGTAGCAAGCAAGACCAATTTTGAAGTTGGCACCATAACGAGTTGATTGTCAAAAAGCCACAAGTGGACACACAGTTTGAAACTTTCCGTTGACATGTTTTATGAAATTCCGTTGTTACAGCATTGCAAAACCCTCGTCATTCACTACTACTTACGCAACAAGGTCTCCATCATAAAAAATCAGGAACACGATTTCTATGAACAATTTGTCTCTATATTAATCTGATAAGATATTGTACCATCTTTGGTTTTGTATACAAAATACAAATGTCCGGAATACATCGAGTGACTAGTTACAGTAGAAAATGAATGACCTCAAATAAACATCTTGTTCGTTAACTATCATTTCATCGTCGCCACATACATATGGTACACGAGTCGTCGTTTCAATATTGCATTTCAAGACACTGACATATAGCTTATAGTATAAATTTATAAATACGCGTATAGATGCATAGACACATTCAATAATTGATTTGTCCGATATAGATATCATGTCAATGAAATAAATACTTTCAAATCGTACTTTCTAAAACAGCATGTACCAGCATGCATTCTGTCACGTATCTCTTTATATTGCGATAAATCTAAAAAAATCATCTCGTCAATATTCCTCGGGAATGAGTGGTCGGGTACAATTATGTCTCCTAGGCTACATTTGTATGAGTTCTAGACATATACTTTTATCAAACGTACCGATGGACTGATTGCTTCCTATTCCAATCTCCGTATACTTTTATCTTCTTCAAGAAGTAATTAAGGCCACACCACTTACACTTCTTCCCTAACGGTGTCTTAGACCGTCTTTTCGTAAAGGTATCGTCTCTGTCATGTGTCGCTGCCGCGTTTCTGTACGATGGTGGGGAGAGGATCCTGGGCATCATACGTTTGGGACGGGTTGTTTTCTGGTTGGAGATCGGTGAGAAGGATAGAAGCCTGGACGCCATCCTGTGCCCGCGATGAACTGGCCGAGGTAGACGGGAGCGACGTCGGACTCGCCGGAGGATGACTTCGTCGGCTCCTCGGTGATCTTCGTGCCCTGCGTTCATGTCTCCTCGTGTGTTCTCGTTTTCTTCGGAGTCCATTGCTTCTCCTTCGGTGGGGATGACCGCTCTTGAGACGTAGACGTCGTCAGGTAGACTACCACGGTCTTGGAGGTCATCAACAGCTTCTTGTAGGTGAGAAGTATCCTCCTCAATGTTGTGTCTCGAGCTTTCGCTTACTGAACATTGGAAATAAAGAAAGAGAGAGAGAGAGAGCTGTAAGTATTCAGTTGGTAGTAGAATTACTTTTAAAAATGATTCGTCATTTGGCAACTGAGGAAACAACTACATTATTCAATCTCTATCATCCAAATGACAGTTTGTCCACTGTCACGATAACAGGGTTCCATGCAGAAAATGGCAGATATGTTGCGTTCCCCACTCTACTGTTTATCGAAACAAAATATATCGCAGAGTTCAAGTAGCACGGAATGATTTTCAAATACAGAATTCTCTTCTTTTATCACTTGCCGACAGAATCTAGCTCTAACTTTAGCTATGATTTCGCTCTTTGTTAACAATATTCGTAACGAGACAACACAAGGCAAGCTAAGCATTACAAATGCCACGATGAAGGCGAAATGCGTATACCGGGCAAAGGGTTTAAAAAATTGAAAATGTACAAACAGAGAAATTATAAACTTACCGGGCCTGCTAAATGCACATCCCAACACGATGAACAGCACTGCCAAGATAGCGTATTTTCTAAGAGTCGCCATTCACTCTTTCGTCGTATGAAAATGTCGTAGATGACGATGGGTATCGCTCCAAACTTGTAGCTACTTTCTTCTCTAGGATCCTGATGGTGGAAGCGAAGTTGCGAGTTTTGCCCTGTTGCCTGCTCCCGTCGTTGCAGAGACGTTCTGATCATGAAGCCGTCGTCTGACGAGCTCTTTATACCCTGGAGTTCCATGGGACGCACCATCTAATCGTCCTTCTGAGAATTCTCCCGCAGCGAATGACGTCGGGCCCATCGTCACAAAACCTGACATTTTTAAAGCCTCGTCATTCTCCGTGAAAAGCTGTGGCGACTCCTTTGGTCGATTGTGACGTCACAGCGCATGGCTGTGGTCTGTGACGCCTTTCCTCAATGGACTGTTCTGCGAAGCGACGTTAACTACCTCTGGGGATTCGCAAAAGGTCAGACGATAAGCAGGAGAAAAGAAAATGATTCACTTCATTGTGTCGTTCCAGCCGGCGGGCAGCTATTGTCGTGCAGTACTGTACCCGGCGGTACAGGACATTTCGGCTCTTCGTCAGAAACGCCGCTTTTGTGATGGATTAATCATCCTTTGTGCACTCAAACGACGCTCTTCCCGAAATAGAAAATGTTCTTCTTTTTCAGGTGCAATATTTCAACTAAAAATAGCAATTAGTATACTTAAACGACCACGAATGCTAAGAAGTCCTGTCGGTATCTGTCGGTATCTGACATTCATTTCCTTCGATCACAACCGAGTATAACTACAAGTACACGGGTTAAATACTTTCCTTTGTAATAAGGAAGAAGAGACGCGTTAACTGCACCCACGCATCGACTAGATTACTTTGATAGGCATTGTTAGTATACGTATGATATTGTGGCTGTATTTGCATCTGTATACGTTTGTGTGCAATACTACTGACCTGCAAAGGGCAGAAATGTACATTAAAGGCGGTTATCATTATCATAGAAATGTGCATGAAAGGTTATCATTATCATAATACCTGTTTAGACACATCGGTTTGAAGGTCAGTCTATTGGCGAAAAGAATAACCATTTCTTTTTAAAGAGCTGAGGAGTCGTGTGAAGATCCCGCATATTTAGTATATATAGTCCTTTGGCCGGGATCAAAGTTAAATACATTGTACATTGCAACAAATATTTAAATGGCAAGAATACATTTCGTTAGAATAGACAGAGTAAGAGAACTAAATCATGAAACAGCTGTTAAACGAATGATTCTCTTTATTGATGTAAAGTTACCAGCCAGAGTCTCAGAGAATATTTAAAAAATGGTTTTCGGCAGGCTTCGGTTGTCTCGTTCATACGATCGCTATTCGACGCACATGTAGGTAAATAAATGGTGTAATTTTGTACTCTACAAGCAGAGGTTTGTGTGGAACTGAAGGTTGTGGCATATTGTCCGTTTTCTGTTTGCTACCGTTGTGTTCAGGAGGATAGAGCACCATTAGCCTGACAGCGCCGTGTAGAAACGCCGCAAAAGACCAACAAAATAACCCAGACTGACTCAGATGTTCATTAACATAACTGCCAGATTTTGACTAAACAATTTTTTTATTTGGCTTCGAAATGTGGACTTTGGGGTAATGCCTACCACACAAGTACTTCCCAAGCAAGTTTTCATGTCTTTATATGCGTTTTTTTCTTCGGACGTTCTACTTTGTCATGATTTCTTTTTGTAGGCCAGCCAAACAGAAACCTTGACAAGTTAGAAAGCTCGATTGAAACGCCTAAAAAGCCGTCAACAACCAGCCGTAGCCACACGTCAGCTTAGAGTACATTATAGAATCAAGGAGGTTATATCAGGAGATTGGACACAATATAACCTCCTTGATAGAAGCAAACAGGATCTGCAGATCGTCTGAAACGCCCGACCGTTTCCAAAATCATATCCAGTTGCTTGAGTAACTGCTTTTTTGGGAATCTGCAGAGTACTGGATAAATAAGTCAAAAATCAGTAACTTTGTGTACGTAATAGCGTCTATATCCACCTTGTGATATTGTAGACTGCAGTATTTTCGTACATCGCACAGATATGACGGCATCAGTACCACAAGTAACCGGCCAGCTTTGTAACTATGTCACAGATACACCGATGAAGATTAGACATCCAGGTAATGAAATACGCTAAAAAGTAGTAACTCAAGCAACTGGATATGATTTTGGAATGGTCAGACGTTTCAAACAACATCCGTTCTTTTTCGCCAGTGACACAGATAGTAACCACAGCCACCGATCTGGAAATCCCTTCTTTTGTTGGTAAGTCGTGTATTGGTAACCTCCAAGGAGATGTAAAGTAAAACGATAACGTTAACGGAGGCTCTATTTGACCTTGCAATTGCTTTCACGTCGTCTACAAGTTAATATTCAGTTATAAGTTCATGTCGTCAATCTCGTCATTGGAAAGGTAAAGAGGTCAACAAGTCTTCTATACCGCTGCAACCAGCTTCAAGCGACCAGTCGAACAACTACACAAGTAAAGAATATCGACCCACAGATGACATCTCGGAGATGAGTTGAAAAACCGGACTGTACCATTGCTTTCGGGTAGGTAGTGACACAATTAAGTGTGCTATTTTGTATTCAAATCTGTACATTTTCAAACGGAATAGGGTGAGGTAAAACTTGTTGAACACGACTTTCATGTGTCTCCGTGTTGCATAGAACGAAGATATGGAACTCTTTCAAACGGGTTGAGGATCTAAATGGAACATTCCTTTCAACACAGCTGTATCAATACTACACCAGCAGGTCCGGTGTCTACACTCTAACAACACCTGCACAGCTGTTTGTTTGCCTTGGCACGTGAACGACAACATAAAAAATACCTGGACATACCCCTTCCGGTAAGTCCTTTTATTGTGTTTACTCTATTACTCAAGTAGTATGTAGACTGTATACAAACTGATCTTACGTTGAAAGCACATATTATACCAGAATGACCTGTTTTAGGGACTTGCCCCCCACCCCACATTCCCAAGCTTCCGCCCTGAAGCAAACTAAAAAAAAAACAATGATATAAACGCAACGATGGTTAAGTCAACACGAAGTCGGTATCTAGTCAAATACACACTGAGCCGTCTTTCCTGCATAGACATATGCTAGTAACTACATATAGCTGCCTGCAACTATTGATTACGCGTATAATACCAACGGTGTATTGAATACCAATAACAATTACCCAGGCGTAGAGACGAATAAATTAATCATGAAACGTCATACGGGACTTCAATCACTTAGACCTGACGATACAAAAAGGACGATAACAAATCAAAACGAGTGACCTAAAATGTCTCCTATGGATGAATTACTAGTGCTTTCTTTGCAGACAGCCATTGTTATCATGCTTTATAACTCTGTTCAACGTCGAAGATAGTTTTATTACTTTTTGAAGATTTGAAAATGCGGAAAATTTGACATTGTTGCACAGCCAACAGTCTCCTTGCTGCCACAAATGGCACTTTGGCATTGTGGGTCCAAAAAGAAGCTAGTTCAGCCAAGTCATGTTTATATGGTTAATTTGTAGATTGCCCGTTCGCACAATTGGAAGGAAATATCGTTAACTTCCTCCATTATAGATGAGGAACAGACAGACTAATAAAGTATTCATCATTATTGGGTGGCCTTGACTATAGGGTTATTCTAATCTTGTTATCAGTTCCTGGAACGTGTTCAAGGATCGTACTTCACTTTGCCTTGTATTGTAACCGTTGCAAGTGTTGTGCAATAAACTTTGACTTCATTGAATGAAGAAGTCAGGCAAAGCATACTTGCGCACAAACAATGATAGACGTGAAAGAATAATATTTGCGAAGCCAGCCCGAATTTCATATATATTGGACTCAGAGTCTCTAGAATGAAATCCAACTTTTTGATTGAAGAACACCGTTTACAAACGTCATGCGTGACCGTTGGACAACGTATGACCACATCGATTGGTCGAGGTACGCGGTCTATGAACTCTAGTTTAACATAGCCGGGGCAAGGCACTTGTAAGGTGCTTGATTGTGGTCTGACGGCTCAAAGGTCGAATTAATCTTTGTTTAGCTAAATGTATTAGGTGACGGCATGAAAGGGTTCTATGGTGTAATGGTTAGCACTCTGGACTCTGAATCCAGCGATCCGAGTTCAAATCTCGGTAGAACCTAAATACTTTTGTACTTTCTTTTTCTTCGAAGCCGCCATATTCATAACTTTTAACTGATATGCTTTACATCGCCATTATTACTGTTTTCAAAAGGTTTTAATGCTTCTTATTGCCGCCGCTTGGTGACTATGCGAATACCCGGCATATTTTCTGACCAGACGAAGTGGTTACCAGTAGCTACAGGAAGTTTATTTTTAGAGCCCGTGCGTTGACTGACAGCACCAACCGGACGCGTGCAGGGATATCTTACCATTCCACTCACTGCCATAGACCTCCATTGAGTTTTGCTGATGCCAAGTCTTCTCAAATTGATCGACTATAACTGAGAATGATGCAACCGCCACAGTGCGTCGTATTGGTAATCTATTAAAACCGTAACTCAGGCACGTGAATTCCTCGAGGATACAGGACCGCCCACTGCCCAGGATCGATTTGGCACGATCTCAAATCATAAGTGTATAATACAGACAAAAATAGACGACATGAACTTGACCTCAGGTGACTGACAGATCTTACGTTTGTCCCAGAAAAAAACTCCAAAACCGATGGCAGCGACTGAACAAGAAAAGGGCTCTGGAAGACGTAGAAATGGGTACCGGTTGGCGGACGTCTCTGCCACGGAGGCAAAACAACGTACCGAGTGTTCAGGTGAGTAGTATATCAACACCACATTGACAGTGCAGGTCTCAATGTCTGGGTTAGTCGTAATTCTTTCACACTCTCGCTTGGATGTGTTTCAGTTGGAAATGTGTAAATGACGTTAGAGTGCTAATATAGGACACCAATCGATCGACTACTAGTATATTGGTGTAGTGCATATCTTGGCAATTTGGCAGCCGAAAGAAACGGAAACACCTTTTAACCCTAAGAGTCAAAGATGAATAGTTGGGACAGAATGACCTTTCCAGGACCCCAGTCCGACCTCTGAGGTCTGTTCTGTGTTTGGGGTCAGCCTGAGAATAACCCTGGATACAGGAATGCACAGCTCGGACGGCATGCAGGGTAGGCTACGTCATGACAAGTCATGAATGACGTCGGGATTTCTTAATTTGCATACTTACGCTACGCTGTTCCTCACTGCGTTGGTCTATGACGTTCTTGTTGTTTAGCATAAATTACTTGTAATACTTGAGTGGTCGAAATTCTTTATACGTGCACCCTAAATCTTGAAGTATTTGATATATTATGTATGATAATAAGCAGATAATTAGATTTGGTTCGTTGTGCATGTATGTTTGCGACTTTTTGGACGCCTTTCTTCTGGTGCACTTTTTTCCACTGGGCGAAGCTAAGCTGCGAAATACTACTAGGTAAATGATATACAAAACGCCACAAAATTTAAAGACATACAAAATAAGTCGAAGCCATACATGTCAAAGTAGTTTACAGATACTGTACCTGTAATGAGAGTAAACTTACAACTACTGCTAACGACCCTATATTGTTTGTTATGAAGGTGTGGTGGGCTGTAGTCTAAGGGAGCTGCCTGGATGGAGGGTGGCGAACGGTTGGTGTTCACCCTTCATCCTGAACGGCTACATGTACAACCTGTCAACGGCGCAGTGCTTCACAACGTAACTATCCTCTATGTCCATACACTCAAACTTCATCAGACTGAGATTTACTGAGGGCTATTATACGTGTGCATATAGTAGTGTGCACGAGGTGTAGAAGAACAATTTCTGCGCAATGGCTGTTAAAAAACAAATCGGCTAACTCTTCTTCTGAAATAGCAACAGATGATAACGACATAACGTTATATCAAACAAACAAACGATACACTTTTACAGACCTTTCCGTTGGACGAACGAGACATTGAATTTCTGGACGTCGTTTCTGGCTGCGGTGTATTTCTCGTGTCACTTGGTAGGCGTCGTTCTTGCACGGGAACGTCAGGATTCTTTCGACACCCTAGTCCACGCCTGTGTCCTCGTGTCTTGTTTAGTAAGTATCAGAAGATATATTAAAGTATTTCTTCAATTTCTTCCCATGATTTAATTCCATCACCCCCCGCCCCCAAGTAAATTACCCAAATCAATCAACGTGACTAACGTCGCTGTCAGGTCATTTCCATGGCATCGCACATTGTTGAACTCCAGGGACAAATAAATCAATGAGACATAGACACAAGTGATGGCACTCGCCTTGACGGAATAATTAATTCATCTAGTTGCCTTTAAAGGTGGCAAAGTGTGAGAGCTAGGAGTCAGGCCTGTAAGATATGTGTTGGTAGGACTTTCAAAATCTGTATGATGGAACGTCACAGACTACTATATGTACCACAACTGCTTGGTACTGAAACGAAGACTAATTTTTTTAACAAGTTGATGTTAACGTACTGTCTTTTTAATCACCTGTCACCAGCCATGCTGCCTTAGTTCCGCTGCCTGGCACCTGTTCATCAACCACCGCAGTGAGAGAGCGGCACGGCTCGCTAACGTGGCAGATATCCTGGGGGTGTGGGTAGCAGGGGGAGGCACCTATGTTCCTGTGTTCGCCTACGGCTTGTACTGTTATCAGGTGAGTAGCACATGAAGTATTACATACTGCTATTGCCATAATTCTTGCATGCATAACGTCAGCTTGACTGTTTCAAATTAGATTGGTAGTTTAGAATTGGTACAATTATCTTGCAATAAAGGTCTTCTTCTACTTCTATTTTATTCATTTGATGTGCAAAAAAATGTACTCTTCAAGCAGAGGTTCGGCTCGGTCATTTTTAAACGTTTTATCAGGTTTTCTTCTTTATGTCTCGCGACCAGGCAAGAGAACAGTACAAAATAAAAAGCCCAATAAAAACGTCTAAAAAACGGAGCCGAACTTCTGATTGGAGAGTACAAAATATGGAAAAACACTAGAAAGCAGGTTGTCATCACTTTTTTCAGGGTTACAGCAGCCAGTACCTGTTAGGCCTAGCTGCGCTGGTACTGGTGCTGATTTTCTGCACAGTTCGCGGTATGAAGTCTCATCCCTTCAGACTGTTCCAAGCTGCTCTCTTGCACTTGGCACCGACCCTGGCCTTACTCCATGTCTGGCTAGTTCTGGATCCAGAGTTTACCAACATTCTTACTAGGGTAACTACATCATGACGTCTCTAAAATTACAACTAAGACTTCCCTTTGGCGTTATGGCGATGATTGTGCAACCGTTAAGTTGACGTGTCACTGGCTTGTTGAAATTATTCTTTTTTTTTTACAAATACAAAGGAATGAGACAATAACACTTTTTTTCATGCGCAAACATTTCTCCATAGGTTGTTTGGAACAAGTGGTTCTCCACATACATGATGCTTTTTCCATTCATGTTGGCAACCTACACTGTGAAGTTTCCAGAGAGGTTTTGGCCAGGTAAGTTGGATGTATGACACGTCTATCAAGTTAGAGTCCTTTCCGCACCAAATGGTGCATCAGGCAGCAGTAGCACCCAATCTCCATTTCTGTAACCTTGGGCCACACAGCTTTGAACAATCACTACAGCAGAGGACTGGCTAGTCCACCGGTAGTGGTGTGTTCACCTACCATACTCTTTTTCAAATGCTGGGCATTGAGCACAGAAAGCAGTATGTACCATTTATAAAGTCTTTGGCTGGGACTCAAACTCGCAACCAACCGTCTGCAAGGCAAACACTCTAACCACTACGCCATTGCATTAGTGCAGTGCATCTATGGTAGTTCATTTTGTAATGTTGCTTGTGACACCCTGGAGGTCACACACATGTAACTCAGCAAGCCTTCTTTCTAGTGGTTGGGCTATTGATTATGAAATATACTAAGAAATGTACATTTTCATGTTTTCACAGGAAAGTTTGACTACATAGGACAGAGTCACACATTGTGGCACTGCTTGTACATCTACGCCCTGTACTGCTGGCACACTGCATGCTGGGAGTTTGCAGACATGCGGCAGACACACCCGTGTCAAGTTAGATAGCGACACCCGTATTGGCCGATCCACACTGCACCAATAGCCTTGATTCACACTTTGTACATATACCCTAATGACAATCACTGTTGCACATCTATAAAATGTACTTAAGAGGGAGGTACCAAGTACAAAATTAATTTTGTATTCATCTTAACAACAGACTTGCTCAGGTATAACCTTTTCGTCTGTTAGTAAGTTAGTGCTGATACAAAGTATATATGGTACCCAGGGGGCTATGATAGTCGTCTACTTACCTAAAGATTTAAAACTATATTATCATATAGCCAGGCGCCGCGGACCAATCAGAAGGCCCCGTTCCACGTTGGTTATGACGCCGTAACACTTCGATTTCGGCCAGGCAGGTGCAAATAAACACCAGTGGTGTTAATTCATTTTGAATTAACACCGGTGCGGGTGTTAATTCATTTTGACCAATCAAAAGGAACGAAAGAAAGGTATATGCAGGCATTGGCCAATAAAAAGGAGCAAAACATATGCCGGAGCAGACTGCAAGGGGGAATGGCTCCTTCTGTAACATTGATAATGGGCCCTAGGGC
>NC_049980.1:10058559-10133525 GCF_000003815.2 Branchiostoma floridae | reverse complement strand
AAATTCCAGCCTTTCAAAAATGGTAATTGTGATAAAATTTGGGTGTGGGCCTCCCTACCCTTGCAAACCCAGCACAGCACTATGGTACCATTAAAGTGCAGAAACTTCCAACAGAGGGATTATCTCACCATATACACCTCGGGCCGGGGCATTAACCCTTTATTACATGTGTAATAAAGAAATATACTAGTATATGTATAATGAAAAACACTGTTGGAAGTTTCTGCACTTTAATGGTACCATAGTGCTGTGCTGGGTTTGCAAGGGTAGGGAGGCCCACACCCAAATTTTATCACAATTACCATTTTTGAAAGGCTGGAATTTCTATTTTTGACATCTATTTGTCATTTTGTGTGGATTTCCTGGTAGTACTAAGTAAGTTTAGTATGTCCTGAAAATTTCAACCTTCTACGATATCGGGAAGGTCAAAAACTTGGTCATCGAACATGCTTCCGAGAGCATTTTTGCCCCATAGTTAAGCATTGAATTGACAGTGTCAATAACCTAAAAAATGTGATTTTTTATTTTAAGTCGTAGAAAGCTGCGATTTGCACCATTTGATAAGGCTTTGGACCAAACACCATAATCAATAAGAAAAATATGAAATTTAGGCTGATTTATGCAAATTTTATGGAAATTAGGTTCCCAGTATAGTTAATGATATAGCATATCTACGTCATATTATTAAAGTAATTAAGGCTTCCAGCGCTCTTGATCAATTATCAATCCTATGTACCCACCACATACAATAATCTTATACATTATGAATCTTCTGTGAAATCCCTAAAGCGCAGTATGTGCAGTTAAAAATGCTTATTTGTATGATGGCGCCCCCCTCCCCCTGCATGCTTAACACAGATCACTTAAGATATGGGAATATTTTCAGTTGTCAACATACTACAAAGACGAAACTTCATACCATAACAAAAAAGAACAAGTTGTATAAGCTGTCAACTCTATTTATTCCTATCTTCAACTGTATGCATTTCATGACCTTCATAAATCATTACATATGCATATTGCACATGGTGCCCCCCTCCCCCTTGGCATAGGAAAACAACATCTCAGCCCTTATATAAATTACACTCACAGTTTGAAGGGTGGCTGGAATCAGAATGGTGGAGATCAGTACAAAGTCACAAGTTGAACAAGTATAGCATAATTAACTATGCGTTTCATTACCTTAATAAGTCATTACATATGCATATTGTACATGGTGCCCCCCTCCCCCTTGACAAAGGAAAACAACATCTCGGCCCTTATATAAATTACACTCACAGTTTGAAGGGTGGCTGGAATCAGAATGGTGGAGATCAGTACAAAGTCACAAGTTGAACAAGTACAGCATAATTAACTATGCGTTTCATTCCTTAATAAGTCATTACATATGCATATTGTACATGGTGCCCCCCTCCCCCTTGACAAAGGAAAACAACATCTCAGCTCTTACATTCACAATTTAAAGTGTGGCTGGGATCAGAATAGTAGAGAAACAGTACAAAACTCCATATCTATCAAGTACAGCATAATCAACTATGCATTTTATAACCCTATATGCAATAAATAAAATGAAAAGCTGACAGTGGAATGTCAGCGTCAGCATCGTTTCTCCTAAGGGCCGTGAGAAAAATGTCCTCTTCATTATATGCTACAGAAGCAAGAGGTAAGTAGTCCTCAACATCATCATGTTTTTTTGTTTTCTACATTTTGTTTGCTGAGACAATAAATTCTGCCAGAGTCAATGATGTTCATCCCCAATCGGGGTAGTTCAGCCCAAAGCTGAAATTCCAGTTCCAGGCCTGTCATGTCTGGTACTTTGCGATGGTTTGTGACGAGTTCGCTTTTTTATAATGTCTAAACAAGCTGTCTTTTCTTGTCCTTCTTTCGTCACTATCACATGCTTGTCTTTTCTTCTTTCTTTCATGATTCCTCTTCTTTGTAGATTTCTCTTAGTTGTCCTTCTTTCAAAGGTTCTCCACAGTGTTTTCATTCCTCTGTCCTTTCCTGGCAGTATACATAGCACAAACTTTGACAAATTTCTCTTGTCGTACCAGCCAGGTGGCTGGATTATCATGCTTTCACCTTACCATGCTGTTTCGTCGTGTATTGTAGTTCTTCACTAATTTGCTGTACAGTACTCAGTGCGACCACCAATTTGCATTTTGAACCAAAACATTTGCGGTGCAGCAAATTGTGTCCAATCCTCCAAACTCATGTAGCCAACAGAGCAAGATGCTGTGTCTGTCATGAAGTTGTTTTGTTTGAGTCACGATTCAATGTTTCTTGCATGAATGACTTCTCCTTTATCTTGGAACTTGACACTGGAATATTGCAGCTCTAAAAGGTCAGCTTAGCTGTAGTCCTTTGGGTAGATTCCAGCAATATATACCTGTAAGTGTAACATTAAAACAAAATCTTTACCTTCCAAACATATCTTATTCCAGCATGACTAAAAGTACTAAAATTAGAATTATCAAAATACATTGAAAGCATTAATTTAAGTCAAACTTTTTTCAAATTCTATTTTGATAGGTAATGGAACCCGCCTCATCTTGCTTCGCAAAAACGTTATTAGAGTCTTAACCCCATACGTTGAATCACATACACCATACTACGAATGAAGCCCCCCTCCCTCTTCTGCTACAGTATGCTTGTCAACTTTATAGGCATATATATTGCGTGAAAAATTCAAATATATCGATATCAAATATCATCTAAGATAATTCTGAAACCCACATCCTTCCTAAAATTCATATTTTGCTACCAAGACTACGTTAAAAAAACGATTATTACCGAAAATGTCCGCGTTGAATTACCGTCCGTGAGGGGGAGGGTCGGCCGGGAGCTGTGAATTGGGTCACCGTAGAGTTTTCCACGGTCTTTCGGACGGCGGCACGCAAACAATTTTGCACGGAAATTCATAAAACTCCGTCAGTATGTCCCTTCATATGTTACCTATCGACTGTAAAACCCGCTTTTCCGAAAATTAAGAGATGTCAAAAATACAGCGAAAATACGTCGATGTATTCTCGTCAACTTCGCTTTTGAAAAGAGACTTCCGCAGCTGTTCAGAGCGGGCGGGATATGACGTAGCCAGGACTGTTGGCTTTATAAGGAAACCTTTGATTGGCTCTATTTGAATTTACCGCGAGGCGCCGACGAATCAAAGAAATAGTTACATTTTAGCCTGGTGCGCGGGTTGAACCCGGAAGTGCAGGACGCAGCGCGGAAAACTGGGTCACGGGCGGGCAGCGCGTAAACCATGGGCGCGCGGACACTTTTCATCGATTTTTAAACTGCGATAACGTTAGTTTGCGTTGCCGGAGAAATGTGAAAATAACTATGCTAGGTAAACTTTTTACGCTGATTTAGAAAATGCTATCGAAATTGCCGTACAGGGCGCCAATAAAGAGATATTTGTTTCTAAACATGCCACATCTGTTACCGAAAGTAGTGTGGGCCTCCCTAGCAAGGGGATTCTTCCCAAAATCTTAACCTTTCTGGAACAAGTTTTCCACTGTTTCGAGGGAATTGTAAGCTCTTATTCTAGATACAGAGTTTCTTTCCCTTCACTGTAGTAAATAGTGACGATGACATGAAGTACAAAACTGTATCAGAAACAAATACAAAGGCAACTAAGTCCCTTATTGTAATATTTATACCAATACACTTATGATGATTTCATATCAGTCTGTCAGTGTTAAATGTTTGTATTATAAACACATCAACCACTTTGGAAAATACACTCAAAAAACACAATATATAATAATCATGCAAACAAATTTTTAAAGAAAATCTTCTGATCAAGAACGACATACAGACATTGTAGACATTATGCCTTTGCATCGAGTAACAAACTTACAAAATGCATAACTGGACAAAATGTGTGCACACATAATAAATGGTGTTGTTTACACCATATAGAAGTTTTGGAGACAGGACCAGTACAGTTGCGAAAGGTAAAAAGATATCTGCAACCTCAACAGTACTCTGGTATCTTCACTGGAGAAGTCAAGTTGTCACCAAAAAATCTTTTTGCTATCACTTTCAGAGCATGTCATTCATATTTTCAATAGTACCTAGTGCAAGTTCAAATTCAGGATAATATCAAAGCTGCTACTGTCATCATTCTGGTTTCATTGGGTCAGGGCCTGCTTGCTTTTTGGAACCCGAGACAATGTCGTCAATTCGGAGAAGCAAAATGGCGGTCTGTAAAAAAACAACAGAAACCTTTTCAAAATATAATCTAGGAACAGGAGTCTTCTTACATACCATAAAACATCGATGTAGTAAAACTTTACAACTACTCTACATTGAACTTGACATGACTAGTAACCAAAGCGAAGTAACAACTCAAGCGCATCAAGAATGAAGTAGTTAGGCCCCCTTTTCCCTTAATGGAAATCGCAGAGCGACTGTTGAGCTAGCTTTACTGGAATGTGAGACACAATGTAAGAGTAAAGCATCTAACATCAGACTATGTATGATGTTTTTTGCTCACACTAACAGAAAAGAAGACATACAAATCATTTAAAGATTTCTTCTTTGTATATGTAATTCCTTGAGCGACCAATGCTTAGTCCCTTAGCAGTCCCAATCTCTAGTAGACGGTGAGTAACAGAAGAGTTCCTTACCTCGACGGCAGTTTTGTAGACCTGTGCCTTGACAGCGTACGGCTCCCAGATGCCCAGCTCCTGCATGTCCTGGATGTTACCAGTCTCACCATTAATCCCCCAGTTCTTATTACCTGCTGTGGCATGTTTGGCCTTTTGGAGGAGGGGAAGAGAATGATGATTAGATACACAGTTTTCTGAACAGTAAGTTCTTCCGTTTTTGTGGCTACCAACTTCAATTTGCTTAAGACTTTTGTAGCCTATATAGGAAAGTCGTGTAAAGTGCCTTTCCCAAGGGCACAAGACCGGTGACACGTCGGGGTTTGAACTCAGGACCTTCTGGGCCTGAGTCAAACGTGCTGCCGTTTGCGCCACGTGGTCCCACTAAAGTTCTTTAGCACAACCACAGTTGACTTATTCAAAACATGTATAACTCAGAATTCTTCATTTATTTATTTCACACACGCAAACCCACACGAGCAGGAAGCCGCAGCCCTCCTGAATTGAGTGTGATTTGTTACAATTAGGTATCATAAAACATGGCATGAACATACAAATGCAGGTTACAAGTACAAACAATGGGCAAGTAAACAGCCGGAAGGCCAGCAAGAGACCAACTGAAATGTTTGCAACATGAGTGAAAGTTTAAAGCAGTGAGACTCGGAGACTCGTTAAAATGATGGATTATGAACTCAAATTAGATTGTATATTAGATATATAAAGAGACATGGCTGTTGACATATTTTCTTGTAATTTGGCTTTGAGCTTAAAATGCATAAAAACACTTAAATCTTTTAAGATAAAAAGTCTAAATAGCAAGTGTACAATTACCCTGACTTAGGTGCCTTGATGGTGAATTTACACTTTTTGACTCGACCTCCAAGAAAAGGGGCCTTGAAGGCAGAATGGAGCACTATTGAGTTAAAATAAAGGCACAAACAACAAATATTGAGTTGGCACGTACCCTAAGCTGTGTGAGAGTTCTAATGGTGTTGCCACCACAGTTCTGGATGAGTGTAATGGGCACCACCTCTAAGGCATGGGCCACTGCCATGTACGGCTTCTGTTGGATACCCTGGATGGACTTGGCTTTCTCATTCAGAATCTACAGGGGGAGAAGTCACAGGATTATAAGTAGTCTGATTAAATCTCACTCATAGCAGCCCGCCCAACATCTTGTTGGCCTCCTAGCAGGGAGGGGCCAGTTACAGCCCTGAACAGCGTTTGTGTTCCATGGAATAAATCATAAAAAAGTAACATACTTAACAGAGGACAGAGACTACATATACATGTACCACTGAAGTGTATTCACCAGCAACTCATACTGTATGTTTGCATCTGATATTTTTTCATTCGTTTGAATTGGAAATGGCGTAGTTTTAAAGTGTAATCACGTGTTATTAATTGATTGTGTATGTCAAAATATCAATGTCAACAAAACACAAATCAGCCACTGGCTACCAGAACCTTGTTTTAACAATATACCATTTTTTGATTGTTTAATTGATAACTGGACACAATCAGCATTAACAGTAAGAAACAGAACAATTCTAGTTTGATTCCAACACGACAAGTATAACGTCTCACGTGTGCGAGTGCCATCTCCGCGGCCCCTCCGCCCGGTACGAGGCGCGGGTCCAGCATGACGTTGCGAGCGACCTGCATGGCGTCCTGCAGGTTACGCTCCACCTCGGCAAGCACGTCCTTGGACGCTCCGCGCAACAAGATGGTGCAGGCCTGGGGAACAAAGATATTTTCATTATAATCAACAATACAAAGTCCAACTTAGTAAAATTACTATCAACTATTCTCTACTTCCCTCTTGTTATCTTCTTGGGCCAGTAAGCCCAAAACACGTAATTTTTCTAATCAATCCAACATCCTGTACACTGATTTTTTAGGTCCGGCCCAAGAAGAAAAAAATGTGTTTGTACCAGTACCCAGTCCTACTGACTACTTTGAAACATTTTTGCAGCAAAACCTAAATTCAATGGTTTAGTATCGAGAAATAATGTCTTGGTATTACATACTGTACCATGAGTTATCTAAAGGAGATTTTTTCAAAAGGAGAAAGATATCTGGAGCTCAATCTTACCCTATGCTTATTTGTTGTATCTTGTCTATTTGCAAAAAAGAAACATTAAAAAAAACTGACCTTTGGATCCTTGCACTCTGTAATGAAGGTGAAATATTCATCTCCAAACTTCTTAATCTCAAACAGGCCGGCCCCTGTTCCCACGTCTTCTTCCCTCAGCTCATCTGTGCGGTTCAGGATGTTGGCTCCACAGGCCCTGGTGACATGACAGCTCAGTTTAGAATAAATCAGATCACTGATCTAACATTGACAAAGAGTACTCTACAGTTGCTGTATCTGTGTTTTTTCTTCACTTTCATTCTGCTTGTACTAGTTGTAGTCTCCTACTACAACGAATAGCAATACACTCAGAAATCTGCAATAGTCACAAAAACATCTCACAGTCCTTGTTTTATGTAAAATATCTGATCTTACCTGGCAATACGGTTGTTGTCCGTCTTACGAATGCGTCGGATGGCAGTGATGTTGTTCTTCACGAGGTAATGTTGGGCAAGATCTGGGGAAACACAGTAAAATAATATCTATGGTGAAACAATTTTGATTTTCCTACATAACAATCTACAAAATAATCCTAGAACATACGTTATAGCATTACCAGTCTCTCATCATCAATACACAGATGTTTCTACAAGTGAGAACAAACCAGCCTCACCTGAAACCCCCTTCTCAGTGAACACAATGTCAGGTTTCACTCGGATGATGTCTTCACAGATCTTCTGAACGTACTCCTCTTCTAACTGAAGAATACGACTGCAAGGGCACAAGGGTTTATAATAAACTTACAAGTCTATATAGAATCTTGGTAAAACCCAAGGGTTAGCAAAAATATCAATGTCACAATATAATGAAAGACACGATGATCACTGTAATGATGCAAAATTTACAATTTCTGTGACACCCCAGGATATGTTACTAGCACATCTTCTTTGTCTGCATTGAAGATATTCTTTGGCAAAGATAATATCAAATGTCACAATATAATGTTAGACAATGTAGGTCACTGTTTAAGTCTGAAACCTGGTGCACACCTAAAGTCCTGCTCGCTAACCAGCTCTATGTCTGTCTGACTCTCCCCCTTCTTGTACTCGAGCGAGCAGTCCAGGAGGACGATACGGGGGTTCTCGATGCGTCTCCGCATCTTGGGGTGGGTGACATCCTTGTTGATCATGATGCCGCTCAGAACGCGAGAGTCTTCAATGGCTCCACCTGGGATCTGTGTGAGGAACAGCAGGCTTTGAGGACACACTTAAGAATTAATCCTGCATAGGTATTAATATGCATGCACTTTCTTCCTAATTAGAGCAGTGGTCTATCTATGATTGTGTTGTCTTCACACTGTGCTGTTGCTAACACCCCATTCCACTAGCAACTGCAGCCACTGAGCAACCAAACATGACAGGTTGCTTGAGAAATTGCATCAGTAAAGAACAAATCTCTTGACATTTTCTATGTCTGTATCTGTATACATGTCTTGTTCAAGTGTTTAACTGTCTTTTACAACCTGCATTATATTTCAGTTTTAATATAAAAGGCAAACTATTCAATCGCTCAACATTCACTGTCCTTTTAGTCACTGAAAGGGGATCAACGATTGAACGTAATATGCAGTCATTGCAAATTTGCAAGTTAAACTACAGTACTTCAGAACGACACTGATGCAATAAAATCTCCTCTCCTTACCTTTTCGACCTTTGCGTATCTCTTGATGTCAATCTCCCGTCGCCCCTGGTCCTCAAGCGCCACCGTTTTAACGGACCGGAGCGCCATCTTGCAGGCCATGTCCATCCACTTGCGGATGAACTTTGTGCCCAGGGCACTGCAGATAATCTTCACCATCTCATCCTCGTTAGACACGTCCACTGGAACACTAGACAGGACAGGAACAACCAGAGGGTGGTCACAGAATAATTGTCTTCATCTTCTATCCTCACCCTTAAATTAGGAAGCTTCACTAAAAGGACAACTGTTTCCTCTGGCAAAACTGTTGACAAAACTGGTCCAGTCTCTGCTTTGCCACTATTCTGCAAACATCCGTCATTTGCTGTTAACTAGTTAAGGCTAAAAGCAATGCTTCTAAAACATAAATATCAGAATAGAAAATGGTGTGAAAATCCCCCAGCATTTCCCGTCAAACTTTCAAGTTTTGAAAATTCTAATCGAAAGATTAAACTTTTTATGATTTTTTTAAAGGTACAAATGTATTAATTTCAAAACAAAATTCTCTCTTCTCTTACCTAATCTGGTCCCTCAGTACATCCAGGCTGTCCTCTAGTGCTTGTCTGTAGGCGCTGATGATCTGTGTGGGGTGCATCTTCTGTTCCAGGAAAGGTTCAGCTACCGACAACATCTCTCCAGCTGTACACAACAACAACAAACAATGCAGGCAATACTATGAACATGTTTTCTTACTGTCCACATATACTATATGCTAGACTACTGAAGCAAATGCCATCAGTGCTGGAAGACATATGTAACATTTCAACATTCCTGTTATTGAAGTGGTGAAATTGTCAAGCATACGAAATCTTGTGAAGATCAATTGGAAACTCTTCTCATGAGTTGTTGGTTTCGTCATTCCTAAATTTGTGTCAGACTTTTGCAAACAGCTTTGTAGATGCCTACATGCACGTATGTTTGAGTGTGAGATATCTTGAATAACTATATTGGCTTGCCGAAAGAAGCCTATAAAAAATTTTGATGCTGCAATTCCCATGCCTTTTATTGAATATTGTGTTTAAAACGAAAACAGAAAATGTTTTGCTGACAACATTGTGTGATTTTTGAAAATCAGAATTTTTCAGCTCATTTGCATATTCACATTAATATTTTCTGTGCAGATTTATTACAAGGCAGCAAATTCTCAAATCTCAGAGAAATCTAACTCTTGGTTGATCACCTACCCAAGATGATGACTGATGTTGTTCCATCGCCCACTTCCTCGTCCTGGGTACGGCTGATCTCGATCATGGACTTGGCAGCAGGGTGCTGTACCTGGATCTGTGGCAAAAACCATTACAACCAATACACTGTAAAACATATTAAAATGTTTGTGGTAATTTTATTCTCCTAGCAATTAGCATTCTCTGTTTTCTCTCCCCATGGCGTTTCCAATATATTACCATTCTACAAAATTGTTTCAAACTTAATCGATCTAATTAACTTAAAAGAAATAATGCATTTCTCCTACACAATAAAATTACTTTCACAGTAAATCTTCTAGTTTCAAACCCCATCTAACAAAGAAATATCTGTAGGACTGTAGAATTACCTTATATGGTAACAACTAAAGAGCATTTTATTGAGATGTAAGACAGAGTTACTAATTTGGATTTAAAAGATGATAGTTTTATTAACCTACAGTTTTATCAATTCATCTATTTAGTTTTGAGTTAAATTTAAGCTGCACATATATCACCTCTCTGAGGATGGCGTTTCCATCGTTGGTCATGACGATCCCGCCCATCGGGTCCATCAACATCTTCATCATGGAGCGCGGACCCAGACACGTCCGGATCACGTCCGAGATCATCTTCACAAAACACCACATATTGTAGAATGAAACACTGTTGTTTAAAAACAACAGTCCTGACTCCTGGATGTCAAGATCAAACACACACTAACGGTATCATCTAACAAAGAATCATACTTTTTTTTCTGGTGACCTATTTTTCTTACACTATTGTTACAGTACACAAGTTTGCAAATTATAGTAGGATTATCAATACATATCATTATAGTTTGCATACTATGATATTGAACAAAAAAAATCCCCATACAGCTGTAGTACCCGTATGAAGGGGAACATAATTTTAAGGTATTTCAAACACGATATACTGGATACAGCAGAAACTGTGAAGGGGAGGGGGGCAGAACGTTCGAGAATCTTCTAGATATTTCCTTCGACTGTCAAATCGTTTCGTCGGTTTCATCACTTTCAAATGCTAGCATAACACTACAGAACTATGATCTACACGCCGTTGGAGGCAATTGATAAAAATCTGAGCGATATGAAATATTTTTGGCGATGTGAAAATGTGCAGTCATGGAGACCATGTGCTTGCGGGCCGACAGCCCTTACCTTTGCCGCTTTCACATTTCCGAGCTGGACTTTCCGCCCGGATTCCCGCTTTGTGTTCTGCTCTGTGAAACAACAAACAAGAAAATATTGAAGACTAATTCTTTAAGAACGGAAAGCAGCGTTTAGATGATGGAATAAGGTTTGGAATACTTACTGAGAACCAAAACTGGACCACCTTGACCCATCATTTTGCCGGTTTCTTTGGGTATTCACTGCTACTGTTCGCTCATGCGCAGTCAGGCTAATCGTGTATTACCCAGAACACACTGCGGCAAGTAGTGTCCAAAGAGTCAGACAGGCCAAATATGGGGGGCTGCAAAGTTTTTCTTTTGTTTTGTGCTGTACAATAAACTGATCCTGGTGTTACATCAAAACTGCAGACGAAAGAGAGATCTCAGTAACGTTTAACTTTGTACATTTCTACATTTATCATCTTGTATTTGAACGACATGACAGAGACGGGTATAACAGATGGAATTCCAGGCATAACGTTTTGAATTTACCACTGAGGGGCTTTCATGAAGTTCCTGGCCTCACAGTGACACACACGCAACAACTCAAATTTCTGGACATAGTTATGATGTATGGAGTCTTAAATAAATATCTACACAAACTCATGGAGTCTTTAACGAATGTCCACCCAAACTCACATCACGTATCTCCCCGACCGCACTACCATTCTGAACTACGCCCGGATCCAGCTCAGAAAGTTCATACCTGGTAGACAGGTGTTAGCTGAACAATTTTCTCCCCAATCAGGTGCATGCAGTCATCTTCATCATCATCCTCATCATCATCCTCATCATCATCCTTTATTGATTTCAACATAGCAGACATAATAGCAGCCTGAATAGCGTTGAAATTTACAACATAAAAACCGTATATATACACATATGATAAGAAACAATATACTAAAGTAGTAAACAACATCTCCGACGTTAAGTAGCCATTGTTACTACCTACGTGTCTACAGTCTTGTTGTACAGCTTGATGGCTGTGTGCAGGAAAGAGTTCTGAAGTCTTTTAGTTCTAGCTGGGGGGATGGAGAAAGTGTTTTTGTTTCTCAGTGATCGTCCCGTGGCAGTTGATCTGGAAGGTGGAACCATGTCGTGTAGGGGATGGTCAACATCCAACATTTGTGTGAAAAGTTTGACAGCTGCATCCTCGCGTCGCGATTGGAGGGTGGGTAGGTGGGGCACATCGCGCCTGCCCGCTCGGCTGATGATCCGTAGAGCCCGCTGTTGGACTCTCTGCATTGCGCGTTCCCAGTAGTGTTCCTTGCTACAGCCTACAAGGAGGACATCACCGTACTCGAGGACTGGATCTTCAAAAATGTATCAAGCATATCGAATGCATGCGCATATGAAAATACGCCAGAATGCATATGTTGACATGAATTTGTGCCATGAATATTTTCTACCAACTTTTAGACCAAGGCGGTTGAACATACTCGTTCAAACCAAGCGGTACATTACTGATATGTCCTTGTTCAAGGATGAAAAGATTGCTAAAAATCTAACGAGAGAGAAAGTTGTGTTTTCAGTGCCGAGTACGCCTGCAAAACGATTTTGGTTTGTTTGCATTCGGTCTGTTTCTGAGAAACTGACTAAACCAAGGGGTTTATATAACTTAAATAGGTCATTGGTTGGACGTAATGATTACAAAGGCATTTCGGAAAATGACGCCCCCGACGGAAAAAAACACTCTCAGGAGCTAAAATTAGCACCTCTTGCTTGTCTATTTATACGTTCTGTCCTAAACATATCGTCGGCTGCTATTCCGGCTTTGTCCGGTGCGTCTGTTCTCCACCTCAGCGAACCTGAATATTAACTGTGTCGCTTTTCACAAAGGCGATGACGTAGGGTGACGTAGGACCACGTACGGCGGCTGTGCACAAGCAGCAGATTAAAGCTTGCAGATATATATATATTTTCCGATACATTTTTCAAGTTTCCGGGCCTTCTACATTGTTGAGTTTTCATGTTTGAGGTCATCATCTTTCAGTCGTTTGAACATACAAACAGCTGTTTCATCCTTTGGTTGTTTGAAGTATGCAGCTTAGGTTCTATACATGCGGAACTTGAACGGGATTTCAACCGTGGACAGAAATATCGCTTCCAAAAAAAGCTGGCCTAAAATAGTCCCGATTATCTTTTTCCTAAGGCAACTCCTTCGTGTGAAACGTCTTTCCTCTCAATCCAGTGATGTTTCCCGAGAAACGACTGAGGACATGCTGAAAATCACGTCCTCCCTATGCAAACATAAAAGACCGCCCAACGTACCAACTATACGAGGAAACTTCGTTGGATTTGAACTTTGTTAATCTGGTTATCCCTTTCTCCAAACAAATAAAAGAAGAGCGAGTCATTTAACATTCCGTTCCCTGCAAAACCGTTTCCATGTGTCCTGTGCAAGGACATTGTCCAATTTTCCCACTTCTGAACTTCGAAAGCCTGCATTTCTTACATTGACTTTGTCGAAGTGCTCTGGCCTTGGCTCTTTTTGATTTGGAAGTCTTTTGCATCTGTAAATATTGGATATTGCTAATTGCCATTGAGGCAATGAGTATATACTTTATCTATTGATGTACGAGGCATACAATTAGCGTAAAACAAGCTATAAATAACTGCTTTCACGTCGCCAAACGTTAACATTGTCCAAGAGCAACACAGACGCATTGGTCACCACACAGACATGATAAATTCTCCAAACCATGAATTACAACTGACATATAGCTTAATCTTACTCCTATAATCTTGAGATTTTTTTTTCATTCAGAAAACCGTACGGGAAACGTTTATAACAAGTGGAAACATTTATATATACAGGTATGACGATCATCCAAGAACACTCGACACAATGAGCTGAACGCGAATTTCGATGAGAATATCCATGATTGCCCAAAATTTTCATTTCTCAGTAGATTTCATAGGTAGAAGGTCTTGTTGTTCTTTCTTCTATATTAAGAACGACACAACCAATGACATGAGGCCAGCCTAGGCAGCTCGAGCTCGCACTGGTCTTCTGGCTTAGATTTCTAGACTTCGATAGATGATTTTTTTTACATCGCTCTCGTACCTCTGCAAACACACCGTTATATTATATTTTTACCGAGAAAAGTTTGTCCGTTTTGACCGGAGCTCGTGTTGTGTGGAATATGGTAATGAATAACCCCAACAATTCTGTGAAATCACCAGGACATGTTCTGTACCAGTTTCCTTTGTTAGTGTGAGTCACACCGTGAAGACTGCAGAGAAAGGCCCGACAGATTGGCCTTTTGAGGACAACCTTTAGAGGCTGCGATGAAAAAAATGGAGGACTGACGCCATTCACTCATTCATCCAGCACACACCCAGTACGCACGCACGAGCGCCATTGTGCGTTCCCAAAACTTTATCGTTGTTGGTGACGTCACCGAAAGCGTCATCATGGCTGCTTCTTCTGGGAATCTTTTGAAGAAGCCGGGATTTGGGGTATAAAAATGGAACGGTTTCTCCACTTGCCAACAGAAGCTGAGGCTGAGAACGACTAAGCAGACGACTCCAGTGAGCTCGAGACGGAGAGGCCAGACTCGAGAAAGATGCGCGCTACCGCAACCTTGCCACTTTTTCTGGTGTTCCTTGTCACTTTGTGGAAGGATGTCAACAGCAGACCAGGTATGCAATGGTGAAATGCTGACTTTCAAGTATCCCTAATTTTTAAGCGGTCATAAAGTTTTGTAACGGATTGATAGCTAGACATAACCCAGACCTTACCCGTAAGGCTGCACCCGACGTCTTCGGAGAACAAGTGAAAAACAAAAAAGCTGTACAATTTCTTAATTTCTGAACAGTTCTTTCTGTCTTAGCCTCGAGTTCCTCTCCTGTACATTGCGGATACATAAGGTACATATGTATTTAACCTATTTCTCTTTTTTATTTCCTGCAGCAAAAGTCAAAATCTACGATCTGCTGTATGAAGACGCTCCGCTGTGGGAAGCCAGCAGTGCTGAGACGACATTTCCAGACTACGGCTCCGGGTCTACCGAGGTAGATTCCAACATCGACCTCGTGGATGAGGCAAAGAACGACGAGAGCAGCTTCGACCTCTCGGAAAACGACTTCAGTGCCTCCGCCCGACATCGCAGAGTGCGACGCTCGCTTATCGGGAGGTACAAGTCTCACTGCCGCCGCCGCCATGGCAGTAACGGGTCCGGACAGTACGATCGCTTTCGGTCGACTGGAGGGAAAACCGGTCAGCAGGCGAGGAGAAAAGCCCGGACGCCATCCGAGGGTTACAACAACGGGGGCCATCCTGTGGTCGTGCAAACCAAGCGGGACCCCAAGTGCAGGAGCCGCTGGTGCAGCATGGCGTACTTCCTGAGGAAGGTCAAGGCGTACGGATTCTGGAAGAAAAACCACGGGCAGGCCAAGAGTCGCGCTAAGAACATGGACTTTATCGACTGGAACACTCTAGAGGCAATGCCGTAGATTTCCTTTGTGGTCCTGAAATTTAGGACCGGTAGGCTATCATTTCTCAGATCATTTGAAGTGTCACTCGTGCCGTGAGTATCGGATATTTTTCCCATCTCTTCATATATATCATTCGACTTCCCACTATGAATTGATTGGGTAAAGTTCTTGTTGCTTTATCAATTCATGTGGGTTACAATGGCAGTTTTGGCCAGTTACTAAACAATCGACAAACATTTCTGTATATTATATTGTGTTTTTCAACATGGAAACAGAAACGCTGCAATGTTAGTCAGACTCAGACGATTGTTACTCAGTCATCTCGCTTTTAAGCTTACGTCACATTTCCAAACCGGGCCCGACCGGGTAGCTTTCAGCAGCAAAATGTATAAGAAAAAGGGGTAAAGAGAAAAGTCGTGGGCATTATTTTTGCATATTTTTACGTGTAGATTTCTATTTTCCGTTTCCACAAACTGGCCGGCCGGACCCTGGTTTGGAAATGTAACGTTAGCCTTACTGAATTGTCTGTACGTAGCTGGATGGTGATCTTGACGTGTTCTTTATGAGTTCTGTATCAGAACAAGATGAAATAGTGTAGGCACTGTTTGTGGCAATTTATTAGATTATTTCGCAGAGCTTATTTGTGAATCATGCTACAATTGACATTCCTCTCAGGTAAATATGAACAAAGACCTTCAGTCATTATCGTAAATCTTTAGTTTGATAATAGTAAGCATATTAGTAACGAAGAATGGTCCGATTATTTGCACATGTGCTAAAGAGACGAAAAGACTGCTGGCAGTCTTTTCTGTACTTGCATTTGTATTTATTATTGAGAACAAATATTTGTATTTGCATTTGTATTGTTGAGAATACTTATTGTGTGCAGTCATGTGAGAGTATTAAATATGAAATATCATCTATTGTGTTATGATTCATGTTTTTCTGGGCTACTATATATGTATGTTACTGGTTAAGAAGCCCTTGCGTATGCTGCGGTAAAAAGTCTTGTGAGTCCACTTCTAGTGTCCTGGACGACAGTTTCATAGCAGACATCAGGGAATGGTGTGATGGCGTTCAATAAGTTCTTGGTCTCAATCACAAACGAGGGACACAACTCAAATTTCGGGGGGTGAATGATAAAATATGAATATGAACATCAATTGTAGTGGCCAATTGCAAGCAACGCCCCCAAAAATCAATGTTATGGGAAAGAGGTGAGAAAATACGAGTAAGGCCGCTAGTGAACATAGAGGTGTTATTATATTCTTGTGTTCATCATGCCACGAAATCGACCATCAAAGTACGTAGTTGGTGGGTGACTTTATCCGGAATAATGGGTCCTCTGGCCGCTGCTCAATTGTACCATATCCAACATGATCTCTGGGCGGGCTTCGAAGAGAGAATAAGGTATATGGGCAAAAAAATCCGGACCAAACGCCCAGAGGGTCGTACGGTGGGATGAATCTAGACGTACAAAAACTAGGGCATGTAGGGTGGGGATTTGAAACTGCATCTTGCCTTGTGCATATCTTGACGCCTTGCCCCCAACCGTACATATCACTGTGCGAAAGGGTGTGATTTCCGGACAAAGTCGGAGTTGACATATTTTTGGACATGCTAAATATTCGGACTGTGTCCGGGCACGATGTTCAATATTTCCCATATCTGGAAATATCATGAGTCAGGAATTGTCTTGTTATGTATCCGGACAAATAAGACTTTCCTGTTTTTCAAGATACGCGCCATTGACGTTTCTTGCCTCCGAATACGTGATATGTTTTACATTCTTTGCATATCCAAGGTCCATATATTTCGATAAGGAATACCCGGACAAATTAGGAGTTTGCACGAAGCATGATGTGCATTTTTTCTGGGCCATTGTCAGATGACATGATTCATTATGTCTCAGAATATCATGAGTCATGAAATGTTTCAGCACATGCCCGGATGGATAGAATTTCCCGTTCTTCCGAATACGTGTCAGGGACGTTTCATGTTTTCGAATTCATACTATTTTCTCTTCTTTCCATTTACGAGACATATCCGCGACAGATATTCCATGGATTTTAGGACAGATTCGGAGTTAGCATATTCTGACCGTTACTGATAAAGGTATTCTATACGCGAATTGTGAATTGGTGATTGTTTTATTGCGCATCTGAACAAATAAGACTGCAATTTTTTGCTGAAATTTTCGCTCCCTCCGAATTCATATTCCGTTCCATTTACGACAGATGTCCAAAACAGAAACATTCCAGAGATCAGTTTTCGGACAACTTAATGGTTAACAAATTACTTTTCTTGTCATACATGAATCTGAGATTGCTTTGTTGGATATCCTAAAAAGGTTTCATATCTTGTCAAATACACGTCATTAACGTTTTTGCTTCTGTTTATGTGTTTTTATTTTACAACGAGTATGCCCGATGTCGATGTATATTTACTCTTTAATTTTCTGGTAATTGAAGCTTAAACTACCATATACATGTGCAAATATACTGACATCGACATTTACAATCAAATGACACAGAAAACAATCTTTGCGATGGTAACAATTATGAGTCAAGTATCATTGTTTTTTTGCATATCCGGACAATATCAAGAACAACATTCACTCAAAACACTCCACCCCAGCGGTGCAGTTTGGGATTGGTCCATATCCGGATAATATCTTGAACAAAGTTCAGTCAAAACACTCCACCCCAGCGGTGCAGTTTGGGATAGGTTCATATCCGGATAATATCTTGAACAAAGTTCAGTCAAAACACTCCACCCCAGCGGTGCAGTTTGGGATAGGTCCATATCCGGACAATATCTTGAACAAAGTTCAGTCAAAACACTCCACCCCAGCGGTGCAGTTTGGGATAGGTCCATATCCGGACAATATCTTGAACAAAGTTCAGTCAAAACACTCCACCCCAGCGGTGCAGTTTGAGATAGGTCCATATCCGGACAATATCTTGAACAAAGTTCAGTCAAAACATTCCACCCCAGCGGTGCAGTTTGGGATATGTCCATATCCGGACAATATCTTGAACAAAGTTCGGTCAAAACACTCCACACCAGCGGTTCAGTTGGGGATAGATCCATATCCGGACAATATCATGACAAAAAGTCACTCATGATATTGAATACCAGCGTTGCGATGTCGGAATGGTCCATATACGGACAATATCACGAGGCACTCGTAAAGCGGTTATGCAAGCTGTGCAAAGTGCCGAGCAGACCAGTGCGTTGGCATGTCAACGGTGCGCCAGGCACTGCATTGGGGAAGTCGCTGCAGATAACAGCCTACACCGCGCCACAGCGTTTGCTGCTGTGTACAACTTTGAAACTGGTGAGTACATGATGCATTTATTCACAAAAATAATGCACAATGCCATGTGTTTCTGTGAAACAGGCATGATGGATGACACTAACTTGCTTGGAACCATCTGGAGGAGTCCTTAGGTAACAAGACCATATTAGGAAATCACATGACTTGACTAGACCAATAGTAGACCAGCTGGTGACAGCAGTTAGGTTTGAAACTAGATTTGAACACCAGTAGTCGCCGCCGCTAGCCGCTACCGGACCAAGACCTTGAAGAAGTGAGTAGTGTAGCTCTCTAGTACATAGATTGTATATACATAGCAGTTACCGTTCTTAGTTCCGTATATGTCTGTCAGCAATGTCTGTTATCCCTTCCTAGTGTTTTGTGTATTTAATAATTAGTAGTGTGATCTTTTTGTAAAGATTGTTGTATGATAGATCACTTCTCTTTCAGTTGGAACCCCCGCGTGTCATCCCCGGCTTGTTTACAAATTGCCCGTTCCATAGTTAGTTAAATTCTCATATTATTTTGTGCTGTAAGTGCCTAACGGTTGCTTCTAAACTTTCCTGTCCTATTTTGGCTGGCTAAATCTTCAATAGAACCTAGGAGGAACTGTAATCTCCTTACTACTGGGACCAATGTGATTGTGTGCATATTCAAATTCCATTCGTTCTTTGGGGTCCTTATCTGTGCCATCTGTGAGGCCTGCGCCCTTTGATGATAGCCGACTACAGATTCCTGCCTTTGTCCCCGTCTTGTCCTGCTGTGATTTTTATGGCCGTGTTGTTTGAATAATTTTACATGTACCGTTCATGGGTTCGGGGCAGTTACAAGCCGTTTTTTTTTCATTCCAGCCGCTGAGCCCCTGTTTCCCAACCGCCTGTCCTGCCACGCCGACGACCGAGGCCTACCTCCTGGTAACACTTACGACAGTCTGTGACCGGTGCCGTTGCATCCTGCCAGAACTGTTTCTACTCTGAAGACGGACAGTGCCTGGACTATGCAACGGAGCGGGCTGTCCTCGAGACGTACCGTCGATATTGCGGGGTCTTGCCAGAGCATCTTCCGTCGCCAATGATCGTCCACTACCACAAAGACGCAGAAGAGGGCTCCCCGGACGATGATTCCACAGTCAACACGATACGGACTTATAGAGGACTTGAAAATGGACTGTCGTACTGATTTCGCAATGACATTTTTATCCTACGAATATTGATTGTATGGTATATAACGTTAGACTTGTGTCGGATACTGTACATTTGATATTGTACATTTAAACTGATCAGTTTTGTTATGATGTTATTGACTTGGGCTTGATATTATTGGATCTGACAGTGATTGTCTGAACTGTTTAACTTTGGCTTCGTTCGAGCTTCACTTTTTGTGAAGACCAATCAGGTTGTAGTGAGCTAAAACTTCCTTGGTATGACTAAGAGACAAATGCATATTGATTTGCACCTTGACGTTAACATGATATGTTCCTCCACATAATGTATTTGTTGTGATACTTGTGTCATCTGATTTATACAGGAAAGTCTTTGAAAAGCTTCCACAAAATGTAGTCTTACCGAGTTAGCATTTTCGGGGTTAAAACGGACAGGGAACGTTAAATATTAGGTATTTAGCATGATCGTAAAGTTACTGGATATTCTGAAATAAGGTGCAGTATTGTTCCTATGATGTTTCAGTATATCTTAAGTTTATGCAACCTTTCCGGGGCGTAATTGCCCCGAACGCGCTCAAAAAATATGAAATACTCGGAACGTGTTTTGTCTCCAAAGTGTCCGAGAACGTTCCATAATTTGGAATCCGGATATGAGACATGATAATACGGTCCCATTCTTGACTCCTGAAATTATCTGGATTTATACGAAACTAGTATTCGGAACGTGATTTGTATCCAAAGAGTCCGAAAACGTTCCATTACTGGAAATCCGGATATGAGACGTAATTATTTGGTCGCGTTCCGGACTCCTGAAATTATCCGGATTTATACGAAATATTCGGAACGTGATTTGTATCCAAAGACTCCGAAAACGTTCCATTACTGGAAATCCGTATATGAGACGTAATTATTTGGTCCCGTTCCGGACTCCTGAAGTCATCCGGATATATTCGAAATATTCGGAACGTGTTTTGTCTCAAAAGAGTCCGAAAACGTTCCATTACTGGAAATCCGGATATGAGGCAGGAATTAAATGGTCCCGTTCCGGACTCCTGAAATTATCCGAAAACGCAGGGGAGTCATGTCAGATTTCGTCCGGATATTGTCCGGATATATCCAGAAACGGTCCCGATCCGGATGTATACAAACATAGAAACGTCCGGAAATGACACCCTTTCGCACAGTGTATCCTGCCGAGCGCATCCACTTGCTTCACCTTTGCTCTGGCCGGACTCTGTCCACAAATTTGAGTTTCCCACCACGTCTCTGACTAAGTCCATGAACTTCAACATGAAAGCTCCTGGCAAATTAACATGGAAACAAGTCTACCGTGCATTGGCCAGGCTACCACCGGGACAGGAGAATCTCAGTTCTGCCGCTGGGGTAATCTTTCCTACCCGGAGTTTTGCACAATGGGAGTTGAATTAGCCATCCACGGAAACAGTGGAACTTTAATATTTCTTTGGGAGTGTTCTGCATTATCATTAGGTTTTCTGGGAGGTGTCAAAAACCCCATGCCATGGCCAGGATCTAAGAAAGTTTGCAAACGTGCTGGTTGAATATTTTCTTTTTCTATAATTCTGGACGTCTTTATCCAGAATCCTGTATATGTGCATATGAATCCTGCTTATTTCATTTGCTTGCTTTGGGCCAAAAGAGAAGTCTGTGAGTGTCAGAACTGTCCTTGGCGTAAATTGGCAACAGCAGTTGCAGTACTGCTCATTTTCGCCAGATGTCTCCCCTATGCCGCAATGCGACTTCGAGCGTCACATGACGTCAGGTGTCCGCCATGTTTGTAATGTCACCAGTTGACAGTTTGGGAAGGTGACCCGATCGCTGGTGGTATATTAATACCTTCAGGGACTCATTAGACCGTGACTACAATAATAATGGTCCCCTGGATACCCAGACTATAGGAGAGCTGACCCACACGCCATGAGAAGGTGACTAACGTTCAAACTATCGATCAAGTTACTTATGACTGTTACAAAATTCTTGCGGTCAAGTCGATGTTTTCACTGGTGTTTACTGGCCGTCTGGAAAGTCGAACAGCGACAACGTTAAACTTTAACCAGGTTCTTAACAGCCTTTCATGCCTGTATTGTTATTCTGTAGATGTAAAAGTTCCAAGCGGCCGCATCAGCAGGTGAGGGTGTACGTTTTGGCGAGCCATCTGCTGAACGGGCCGAGCTTGAGCCGGGGAGGACAGCGGTCACGCCGACGGAGCAACCCCTCCCCCTCCCCGCCCGACATGAGCGGCAAACAGACCCAGGAAGGGTACGTTAACGACGGCATTTTCTGTCTCTGTTTAAAGATATCAGGTGTGTAACGTTTCCAGGTGGACACCGGCCATCATTGATGAAAACTTTTGAACTTGCGACAGTAAACAACAACACAACAGAACCCCCAACACAACAAAACACTTTCAAAACACTGATAAATATTAGATTACTAATCTTCCATTCTGTTAGTATTGTGTAAGATGGAAGCCCTTTGTAATAACAGTAGCGAAGAAAGGTACAGGTATTTCCTCAGTACATGGTAGAAACTGGGGCATATTTTCATCAAATTACAGAAAGGTAGACCAGTGTATAATAGGATTCGCGAATCGTGATTGAGTGACCCAGGACGCAGGATTGATCTCATTAGCAAATCCTGTTATGAACGGGGTTCCTGAGATGAATTCATCTGAACCGTATTCGGACCAATCATACCAGGATTCACGAATTGTAATACATCCCGTGCCCTGGTCTGAATTGTAAGGTCAAGGGAGTGCTAACAACAACAAGAAGATACCGTACGAAAATTCTTGCCTCTGGTATATGTTCTATGACTTGTAGTTACTGTTAAAACTAGAATTTTCAAATTTTAGATTTACGATACCAACTTGGAATTCTGATACCCATTGATTTTTAAAAAAATGCCAGTTTGTAGCTTTTGTAATCTTGAGTACCACTGTATGTATACTATGCAATGAATTTGTTTCATGTTATAGATTATTTTTTTTTCATACCATGTTATCACTGACCTTTGGTTGGTCATTTCGTAAATATAAGTAGTGTAAATTCAATTAAATTTGGTTAGGGAGAAAGGAGGCTTTCACTGTTCGCAGTGAAGTGGGGGGGGGGGCGCATGGAAGCTTATGTTTTTTTTACCTTTATTTAACCTTGATACAGGGTTTGAAGGGTTGTGATGATTTTGTGTAGAGGTCACTGCGAAAAGGTGAATACTAATTCACTGCAAATATCTCAAGATTTACAGTATTTGACTGAAGGCTTTTGGACTGTCTGTCAGTGTCACATCAACACCTTTTGAACTTGACCCATCCAACTGTCTATCTTCAAAGTTACATTGACTGTTAACAATGACAAAAGCTTGTTTAGTGATGTGAACATGGGTGATCATACTGTTGTTAATCTTGAAATGTCCACTGTGTTTCTATTGTGGCAATGACATCTCCACTGTGAAATTATCACACAGCAAATATTTGTTTCCAAATTATTCTCCAAATTATTTCATCTGTGAACTTAGAACCGCAGAAATGAATGATTTTACAGTAGACCAAAACTAGAAGGGCAAAAGATGTATTGTGTAACGTAGAAATTGAAGTGATAAAGAGAGAGCAGTGATCATGCTGGTAAACTTTAAGCACAAAAACAATTTTATTCTTGTGTGGGTATATATTTCTTGCTTAACTTGCTGGAATTGTCATTATAATCTGATTGGGAAATATTGTTTATAGGTCAATGAACAAGTTATAATATGTAAGGACTGCATACAACAGTACTGAAAAAAGTATTGCTACAGGAAATATTGGAATTCTTAAGAGTGCTGTACATATTAACGTTGAAAAGTTGCATATAATTGCAAGTTTATGTTATATATCTGTGTCTGTACTGGGTGGTAATGTACAGAGAGGGAACTTGTGGCCTTGACATGGAATCATAACAGTCACTACTTGTGTACTAGTATGAGGATACAATTTTTATGTGTCCCATATATAGGTTGGAATCTTTATATATGCCCAAGGTGACAAGTCAACTGTAAAGGAATTCAAACTGAAAAAAACTCACAAGGTTGTCCCTGATATGCATATCTAAATTGCTGTGAGGTTGCTAGGTTATAACACCCACTGAAAGGTGACACGTTGTCACCTATATTTGTGTACTGTCTGTGTGTTTGCAATTTTTTTGAATAGGACAACTCAATAACTGAATAAGTTAATTACTAATCTGAGTAGATTTTGATAACTTATTGATAGCACTTTGAAAGGTCATAGATTCAAAGCATATGTCAACATAATGTTGTTGAATTTGGGATTTGATCTGGATTTAGAGCAGATTTTTATGTGACACTGATTACACATTATCATGGATTCTTTGGGTAGGTTCAATCCACTCTTACAGTATCTTTTCTAGCTTTAAGTATACACAACGGCCAAAGGTCACTTCACGATCTCCAAGTTTTCTTGAGTAATTCAGGATCATATTGCAGAGAAGGCCAGTTGATCCAGGCATGAGGTCAGTTTGTCCTGTAAAGTAGTTTACTTTGTAAAGTTTGTTCAGTGTTCAGTGATGGTGTTTATTTAGGATTACTGGGTGGTATAGAAGGGTGAACATACATGTAGTTTGGAAGAGAGGCACCATTCATGTGACAGTGAAAAATTATTGCTATTGTGTGTGAGAAGTCCTCCTAACTATTTGTTATGGTAAACTACCAACAAGTCTACATTTAATGAGACTTGGGTTGTGAGGTAGCGTCTGCCCTGGGGCTGAAAAACCTGTTCTGTTTCATGACCTTTTCATTTGTCTGAATATTACAGAATTGTAGATTGCCAGTTAGGTGTGAACTAATTGGTTTACTGAATTGTTAAATTGTTTACATTTGAGAAAGTGAAATGGCCTTTAATTTGTGACTTTTGTTCCACTAATGATTATGCATTTTTGTTCCACAATTTTAAATGTTTCTCATTCAAGTCATTGTTTACGTATTCCACTGCAGTTCCTCATAAAATCCCCAAGGGGGCTCATTATCGAAATTGACTTTCATTTCCGCAACCCCTACCCACATACCAAATATCATAAAGATCCATGGAGGGTTTCTTGACTTGTGGTCACCGTCCACAAACATACACAATGGCACCTCAAACATAACCTTGGAGAGGAAAGGTTGCAGTATTGTAGTGTGTCACTAGAGGGCTCTGTTGAACCATGCCCTTATCCAGGTTGATGCCAACCATTCTTTTTCTAAACGGGAAATAACAGACATGTTTGTTAAAGATAACAATTAGGCAGTGATAGACATGTTTCTCTGACTCAAAACTTGGTAACAGAAATTAATCTTTTGTTGACATGCCATGTTGGTAAGTATATGTTCTCCTAGGGGATAAACCATCAATTGTCATGAAATGGATCTTGCACTAAATAAGCTCTTCGCTTCGAGCCCCTCTCCAACATAGTCCTTGGTCCGTCCCTACGATGTTGGTTTCAATGATTAGCTGCTTTTTTCTTGCTTTTTGTTTTTGTTCTTGTTGTTTAAGCTTGACTTCAACTAGAGAAGCCCCCTGCTTCATATTCACACAAAACACCTGTTTTCTATCATATCATGAGAACACAAAAGTTTTGGACCTGTCCAAGCAGCTTAGCGGTTTTTGTGAATAACCATTGTATGGTGGGATGGAGGTAAAACTTTGTACAAACTACTCATGGAAAACCTTCCAGGGGATTACATGGATCGCAGGGAGCGATTCTTGTCTTCCGCACGGTCGGACAACAAAACATACTTTCCGCCTCAGATGTGCACTTGAAGGCCACTTAGTTCCTTCAGGTAGTCAGGGAACTGTTGAGTGTCTAAGATCTTGTGGTAGAAGCCAGGCTGTACTTGCAGTTGGCAGTCACTTCTGTCTGATGAGTTTTTGTGCTGCCCAGCCTTCTGATATCCCCAAAGCAAGCCTTGTGTTTTGAGAGACAACAAACGTGGTTGGAGCGATTCCAATCCGCTGGTTTTGGAAAAGTTCCATCTGTTGGGAAGTGAGCTGGTGCCTGGCAAATCTCTTTGCTCTCTCTTGTAGCTTTGGCAGATCTATGTATGGAGAATGCCACTTGCACCTCAGCCCTGTACACAGTATATCTTCCATACTGATAATATACTGTGTGCTATCTCAGGCACTGGGCCAGAGCTGGTCCATTATTGCTGTGAAGGGAGGGTGTGAGAGACGGGCTTTTCTATTCTTAGCACAGGGGGTCAGTTTCAGATTGATTTCCACTATGTTTGTCAACATACACATTCTCTAGTCAGCTGTCTGTGGTTTCTATAGCTGTGAGGGTGTCTGTTAATGTGATATGTCTATCTATTTATAAACAGAAAGTAAACATTTATTATGTTGTGTCTAATCAATATCTCATGCATGTAATAGTTTAATTTATAGTCTTGAAGAAGGGTATCTTATCCCCGCCCCATGTGATTAGGAAAGGCTTAGCACCCACATGTAAATAGCCTTTACTTGCACTTGCCATGGACATGTTGGGAGGCTAGCCCCTCCCTGCCCCTCCCACCCCCACAGACAGCAGTGTTGGTTTTCCCTTTGATGGAAATCCTGGGTCAGGAGTGGGGGCAGGCTCCTGTGGTGTGCGTAGACTCCACTCACTCTGTGTCTAGTAGGGCTGTGGGAGAGATACAGGCCGGGGGAATGGTGCCGTTTTAACTGACTCTCCACTCCAACCATGGCGGCGCTGAGGAAGAGTGAGCTGCAGCGAGCGCTGGTCCGAGCACGGATGTGAGAAAACCTGTCTTTACTTTTCTCTTAGGTATTGTCACAGGAATGGGCTTTGTTTTTACAAGGGAGATTGTGGGACTTGCTTGTTACTGATGACCCAAAGAGAGCAGGACAGAGACCGGCATGTCAGATATATGTGCTAACTCTATCGGAACTCTGTTCACTGGGCTGGAAAGTTAGGGGGTCTCTTTTAGTAGGCAGGAGACTCAGGTTAATGTATTGACATTTTGCAGAAAAAGTCTCTTGTTCAACAGTTAATGTTGTTACCTCCAATTTGTTACTAGTAGAAGTCAAAAGATGAAAGAACAGAGATTTAAGCTTAACCCCAGAGTGAACTAATAGATTATTCCTTTTTTCCTCTCTTTTTTTCTAAAGCTGTAAGACAGACTTAAGCCCAATCTATACGCAGTTTTTACCGATATCTGTGGAAATGTCGGGAGGGATCTGGAACGTTCGGTACGGGACACCCGTGGCGCTTGTAGTCATAAACAACTATATAGCCTAATGAGCCCGCATTATATGCTAATGAGTCCTCCCGAAGTTGGGACGCGTCTGCACGCACGCCAAAGCTGTCGGGGACCCCTGCTAAGCTATTGGGGACCCCTGCTAAGCTATCGGGCGAATGGTCCGGACCTTTCGGGAGAAATTTTGCCGATATCGTAATGGCGAACTACAAGTTCCATCTAGACGATGAAAAATAGCTGTCGGCGAGAGGTTTCCGGCTTGCTGTAAAAACTGTGTGTAGATCGTGCCTTAGTTGGGTGACAGTTAAGCATGTTGATTGTCTGTCCAGATGGTGTTGTTATACCAAGTCTGCACAAGGTCAGGGGAACATCAGAGGCCATCATAACAAACGCTGGAAATACAAGATGCTTAAAACGTAATGGAGGGACATGTAGTGTTCTGTTTGTTTCCCTTTTGCATGTAGCAGATAGCAACAGTCTCTGTAAATTGTTTGAGAGAACCTTTGATAGAGTCACGTTAAGATATGTGACCAGGCCACCAGGGTCTTGTTAATTACAACCCTGTCCATGGTGGCAAAGTGGTTGATTTCTTCTAAGTAAGTTGCAAAAGAGACTTTTTTCAATTTTTTTTTCTTGAATGAATATATAAGTTAAGACTTTCAATGTATGTGTCAGATTTGTACTATGCTCATGTTTTTGCCATGGTCTCAATGTTCAGAGTGACATGCGGTAAAAGTTTGACAGGTTTTTGGTGTAATAGTTTCTCTAGTGTACTGTAGGTTTCTATCCTTCAGGCCACACCAATTTAATTACTTGGTTCACAGATTTTTTCATAAAAAATATGGAGCGAGAGGGCGAAATAAAAGTAAAAATAAAAATTGTAAAATGGTTGGGGTAAAGGTAACGGCTAATCCAAAACATAAAAAAAAAAGTTTTCAGCTTGAAAAAAGTACAAAAACACTATTATTGTACAGCAACAGCATGCGCACCTGTACCCACACTTTAAGGAGCTTATAATATAAAGGCCAATTTGCTACACCAGAAAGTTGCTGAATGGTTTTATTAATGGTGAAAATTTGCTGAGTGGTAATTTTTATTTTTATTTCATTTTCTAAAAAATAGGAGCGAGCGAATCCGTGAACCAAGGAATTAAATTGGTGTGGCCTCAGTGACAGAAAATCTTTTCTAAACTTGGATGCTGATCAGTGTAGAAGCAAATGTTGCCGTATTAGATTAACGTATAAAAATGAATCATGAAATATCCAACTAAATCAGACTGTCTTGAAGAAGAAAGAAGACTTCTTAAATCTTTAAAAGCTGTCAAACTCCAAGTTTGAGTGGTAACAGATTCTCAGCTGTGTTGTCTGTTTGTATCACATGTTTCAGGCTATTGATGGATACAAAAGAGACAGGTACACCCCAACACACTACAGCAGTATTTACATTCAAATCATTGGGAACTGTGTGTAGGTATCCTTCCATCTTTCCAGATGATGGTAGCATTGGGAACTGTAGGCACTAGTCTAATGAAAGCACTACAGATGACACAAGGCATAACTCCGACTCAACCCAACCAAGATACGCACCCAGACCCGGAGTGAAAATATTGAAACTCTAACTACAATCCAGCGGCAGCTGTGGTTTGTTTGGTATCATTCCTGGCAGGAATGTTGAATAGTTGTGGCTGGAATACGCCCTACTGTAGATCATGTGTCTTTTATACACATCCCAAATCTGAAGCCTGGGAATTAACATTCTAGCTTTTGACACTTCAGTCTTTCACTTATATAAGTGATGATTGACATGCTGGCTAACCACAACCATTGCCAGAGAAACCTCAATGTTGATTTAGAAAAAGTCTGGACCATTTTAGATTTTACTCTGTTTAAATGTTACAAGGTTATTTTTACTGTTGATAGCCATAAGAATTTTAAATATTTTAGGTTTGTATTCTTTCTCCATTACCAAACTGACACAACTATTAGTTGTAAGAAAATATAGGTGTTAGAAAATATAGTCTTCACAGTGATGATTTGACTATCAAATTTTGTTTCTTGTTAACAGTGGTGATAGACAGGGCCAGTGTTGAAGAATGATAGTGTTATCATAATGCACTTACTTATTTCTACTTTGTTTTACTCATGGATGTATACACATTAAATGTGACCTTGATATATGCAGAATAAACAAATGAGGTTCTCTCAGGTGTTGGCAGGGATGCTGTCATTTGTTGATAGTAAAACAAAAAATACAGGTGGTATCATCAGTTGATCATTCATAATATTCTTCAGACAGGTGTTTCCATAACAATTCAGCTGATACCACCTAGGCTGACATTTTTTATTAAGTCAGGGCTTGAAATACAACCTGCATATGCAGGTTAGTGCAGGTAAAATTGGATCTGTGCAGGTATTTGTTGTGTCTACATGCACCTAACCTGCAATGCTCCATATTTTTTTAAAAGTATATACATGTACTATGATGTAGGTGTATTGCCGTGTATGTGGATTTTGCCAGCTTCATTGACTGCTACCACCTATGAAGTATAAAAGAATTACTGTAATAGCAATTGTTTCTGAACGGCTTTTTGTATGATTCATGCATCATAAATTCTGAGTAGTGCAGGTAAAATTTGTCTGGATCAGGTAATTTCCAATGTTACCTGCACCAGTGCAGGTATGCAGAAAAAATTATTTTGAGCCCCGGCTGTCTAGGTACTGAAACTTTTGTGATTTCCCTCGTCTGTGTTGTTAGAGTACATTGTTTGTCCCAGGCCTAACTGTCGCGTTGTTCTGTCCCGGGGCAGGTCACGGCTCAGCTCCGTGCTACAGAGTCTAGAGCGGCAGATCGTGACCAAGACTTACGACGTCGAGCAAGTCCGCTACCTGACCTCCAAGGTGCTCCACTTCGTCCAGACACAAGGTAAGCTGCACCTGCCACACAGGTGTGAACTATCTGCCACACAGGTGTATCCTATCTGCCATACAGGTGTATCACACCTGACGCACCTTTAACTTCAGTTGACATTCCTTCTATGCTTTACCTGTCCATAGTTGGGATATTTAGTTTCAGTGTTAACTGCATCTAAGTTGAACTTAAGTTTGTGAAAATACCGTACAGCCTTCTTCTTAAATGTTTGACATGTTCGTATTCATTTAAATCTTCGAATTCATTTTCTTTCCCTCCCCTATGCCTTACTTTGATTCAGATTTGTTGTGTTGTCCTCTTCCTTTCCAGTTTAGTACATTTACCTTGTACATTTCTCAACAAGTTTGCTATTGTCCCTCTCGTGATCCATTTGGCACCCCATTAGTTTTACACCCCTCTAGAGGGGTCATGGTTACTCAGGAGTGATGAAAAGCGGAAACAAGATCTATCTGGGGTTTTCTGGTTAGTGTGTGTTTTGGAGTCCTTAGACAACACTTCCATCAAAGGTTTCCCAGGGTACAGTTTGAAATCTGATGGAAACTTGTAGCATTTGATTTATGTAGCATTTGATTTTGGGGTAAAAACTATGTACCTTGTTGCAATATTTTAAAGAGATCAAAGTAATGAACAAAGATTGAAGAGCTTAGAGCCAAAGGTAAGGATGCTGATATATGAATAATATGGTTATAAAAGTATTTATGAATTCGTAGGTAAGTAGACTTTCTACAGATAAAATAATCATAAATGTAATAATCGAATTACTCTAAATGCAATTGTGAGTCAATATGCCATCATGTAATTAGTTTTTGAACAGACAAATGAAAATTTGCACACAATTTTGACAGTTGATATTACGTCACGTAGCTTTTCAAAGTATAACAGTCTTGCTTTCTTTGCCATCAGCCTTTGCCATTAGTCTAGAAATACAAGCGTCTCTGGTGCGTGACTTGTCAGGATTTCACCGTTCTTCAGACTAAACAGTATGACCTTAGGACTTACCATTGCCATGACAGGCTCCTACAATAGGAAGTCCCTTTTCTCTTAGTGTGATAATATTTACAGTACTTGGAAATACAGACTTGTCTATGTGAGTATTTCTATCATTGTGTACAAGAACAGTAATCTTAATGAAGGGTATCAGTACCATTTTACCTCCTTGAAAACTACTCCACAAAGTGATGAAGACCTAGCCATATACATGTAACAAATAGGAAGACAATCCATCTAGGCTTTCAGGCTTTCGGAGTTATAGGGTTCATACGTACACATACACATGTGCACACACACACACACACACACACACACACACACACACATGAACATACACTCACTCACACATACACACGCACGTACACACACACACACACACACACACACACACACACACACACACACACATGAACATACACTCACACATGCACACACACACACACACACAGTGACACACACTCACTCACACTCACACACACATGCACACTCATGCAAAAGCCATAACCTTAATTTATCACAGAGTTAAGTAACGAAAAGACACGATATAGCTGAAATGAAGCTTTAAAAAGTGGGAAATCAATAGGAAACCTATTTGAAACCTAGACAGAGTCTCCATGAGAGGTTCCTGTGTTTTGGTCCCTCCTGGCTCCCAGCAGTCCCAGCAGTAATTGGACAATTTGTACTGCCTGATTTGTTTGAAGAAGGGACTGATGCCTGGTGTGGAGGTAAGCCTCAAGAGTAATTGGATACAAAATGGTAGCAGTTGGAAAAGTTGTGATTAAATTTTCTTGGATGTCTTTGAAAATTGAGATTGGAAGAAACCAACTTTTAACATACGACAGAGGTGTACAGTAGTTTAGACCAAAGCTTGAAAACATGAAACTACCAGTGAACCAGGAACTACATGTACCAGTAGAACATTGTGAGAAATGATGATTTATTGAAACTGTGAACAAGAGGAATTGCTGGCATTGGGACAAACAGCCAACCTGGGTATCATTCACACAGTAAAACTAACTGGTAAGGATGGCTAACAGATCTACATTTGACAAATGTAAAATGATAGATCTCCAAAGTATACTTGGCTTGGCTAATAGAGATGTAAGGAGCAAGCACTTGTGTGAGGATTACCGGGATGTACCTCACAGTGTGGGGTAATACGAACTGGAGCACAGACTTCAGTGTTAGTGGAGATGCTTTTGAGACGCTGCCAGTTGGCAGGCCATAGATGCCCCTGCAAGACCCAGCTGCAGTCCTAAGGCTCTCCCTGTGCTCTTTAGCCACATCGGCTATCAATAAATCTAAGAACTTGATCTTTCCTAGGGAGGAAGACTGGTCCAACAAATTGACCCCACTTCATTTGCAGGGACAGAAGCTTTTTATCATGTCTGTTGTCACTGCCGCAATCTGGAACTAATTCTCGTACTTGTTTCCCAACTATGAAGGGCGACACCCCTGTACCCAGCCATAACAGTTGACTGGGTATATGAGGGCTGTGTGTGGTAATTGTCTACAGGTTGGAGGGAAATGAGAAAAGCCACTGGCAAATGGAAAATGATCTGCTGTGTTCTTCAGGTTTATTTGGGAGGTCAGGCTCTTATAGGAACGGTAAGGTTAACCCGGGTTGTTGGGATGTAGAATTTATCCGTTCAGGGGTGTTCGCCTGTCGCTGTCATGAAACTTACAAAATTTGGAAACAGAGTAGGGTACAGGGTGAACCTGACATTGACCTTTAGGTGTATATGAATATACATGTAGATGCAACATCTCTGAAATTTGCCCAAGGGTAACTTGCTGATTCAATACCAAACTCTGATTGAAGCTGTCATGTCATAAGGCTATCCTGGCAACACTTTAACTGTAAATTTAGGACAATGTTAAATTCAGGAAAGCCAGCAATGCTTAGTGGTAAATTATGTCATGCATGCAAGCCGTTTTGGGAACAAGTTTATTGGATTATTCTATCGTATTCATGGGATTTCAGGCAAAAATTGGCAGTGATGAGTGAATGCTGACACAACCTGGCACTCAGTTGTGACTTTTTCCAAACTGGTGTGTGGATGTGCAATACAAAAAATTTGTTGATACTTAACGTCAGGGGATTCATGATAACAAATTTGAAATATTGTAGATCTAGAATGATCGATTCTGGAATAATTCAACAGCAACCCTTAAGACTTGAAAGTTGAATAAGAGCAGGCCAGTTATGATTAACTGTGAATTAGGTTGCTTCCTACACACCTCAGAAAAGTCATGCAGGCCCTCAGTCATGGGCTTGCCAGTCCTGTAGTTTGTAGTTTCTACAAGCCCAACGTCCTCTGTTTATCCAGTAACAGTCCTGACAGGTCCTGATGACTGAAGTAATGCCTTTCCCAGATGGACAGGTCACTACTGTATTCTCAGCCTGGAGGAGAAATGAATTCCACACTGTTTCATTTCCCCTGCCTGTCACCAATAGGCTATCCCCCTCTACCCTGGGGAGGTACATTAACAGGTGGGAATCCTTCACATTTCAGCCCAGTCCTTACCATTTGCAATGCCCATTCATATTTTGACAAAGGAGGCAAGTCAAATGTATGTAGTTTGTGTTTTGAACAGCAAGCATAATGGTGGATAGTAGAGTTTTCTTTTATACAACTTAAACCAGTTAACATCACCTGCTGACATTTTGATGCATTCAGATATCTTCCTTAGACTCAGTTAGAGCATCAAAATGTCAGCAAGTAATATTAACTGGTTGGGTAAAAAAAAAAACCTCTACTATCTTATGACCTACCTGATGAAATTATTTTGGGAATATGTATGATTAGGGCCTAGCCAAAGTTGGCTCTAAAACTTGAGTTTTAGAATGTCAACTATTATTAAGATGATTTCTGATCATGTTGCAACAGCTTAAACTGTAGACTTAAGTGCACTGAGACTGAGAAAGACCAGCATACATTTTAGATTTAGAGTCTTCAGACATTGCCATCATCAATGCAGCTAGTTTGTCCCATATCTTTATCTCCACCTGTCATGCATGAAATTGGGTTTTCATGAGTTGTAATCCTCACTCTAAGAGTAAGCTGCTTGGGGGATCATTGTATTATACAGAATCTTTTACAGTATCTGTAAGATGTATTGATCTGCATCTTTCACAAAATCTAACCACTTGTTCTATGGTCAATGTGGACCCTTAAAGAATTATGATAAAATATGGCCATAAGTTTTTGGTGATCTTGTTCATGTTCACAACAAAGAAGCTAAGTATCAATTGCTGCGACAGACACGTCCTGTAGACATATTAAGATAAATCCATTCTTATTTGCAATGCTTAGTATGGGAGACATCTCTGATATAATCTCCTGTCTGAGGACTGTGCAACACCAGGTGGATAAAGTGATCAGAATGGATCACAGACGACCCAGTGTCAGGGACTACACTTGGGTAGTGTATCATATACAGATAAGCAGAAGACTTGAGAGAACCAGGATCTCTTCTGGATCTGTTTCCAGCTGGGTTGTCTCAGTAAGGTATCTCTCATGGCCTAGATAATACTGTATGTCAGTACAGGGCTGGAAATACCACCTGCGTATGCAGGTTAGTGCAGGTAAAATTGGAGCTGTGCAGGTATTTCTAGTGTCTACCTGCACCTAACCTACACTGGTCCATGTAATGACTTTTATACATAAATGTCCTGCAATGTAGGTGTATATGGATGTTATTGTTATTAGCTGCATTGACTGTTACCACCTATAAAGTATAAAGGAAAAAATAGCAATTGTTCCTGAACAATTTTAGTATGATCCGTACTTCCTAAATTCAAAGTTGTGCAAGTAAAATTTGTCTGGTGCTGGTAATTTCCAATGTTACCTGCACCAGTGCAGGTATGCAGAAAACATATTTTGAGCCCTGCAGTAGTTTACCCTGTCAGCTTGGGTCTAATATGCCATTAATGTTCACCTTGTTTCAAACTGCTATAGTATTATACAATACATTTGATACATCACATGATCTTTAACCTTTAAAGAATCATCCTGTTAGAAAGATTGAGGTGATAGCGAATGTTAGCCTGCCCTTTGATGTTGCATGAAAGTGATCCCCCATAACCCTGGCTGTTATACTGCTTATCATGACTTTAGGTTGGGAATTCAGGGTTGGAGATGGGTATCACCAAAATGTACAAATCATCTGGAAGGATGACTGTGTAAACTCCAAGTTGGCATGTTTGAGACACTTCTGATAACAGATGCTTGCTAGGGGAGCCTAGTGGATCCTTGTACACCAGCCTTTCCTATCCTCCATCAGTGATCTCAGCTCTGCTGTACTGATCAGTCTGCTGAACCCAATCTCCTGAGAATGTCTACAAGGAGGGTTGCCCTCTTGTTCCATCTCTCTGTCCCAAAACAAAAAATATGCATGTTATGACGGACAAAAAATTCACCCTCTTTCAAAAAATGTTAACTTCAGGACATGACATTAATGAAAATATACAGGCTTGAAATGGCAGATTTTACGACAAAAATTAACAGCATAGGCTTTTTGGCAGTGGCTGGTGCAGAAAAAAAATTTAAAGCTAGAGACAGCCATGTCAGAACTTAGAAGAGGAATGGTAGGAACAAAATAAAACATATTAAGCTGAAATGTAGTTACTGGAAGATTGTGATGTCTGAAAATTGTCATGTTCTATTAGTTCCTTTAGCAGCATGCCTCAAATTTCCATAGTCTTTTATCTATGTTATATGATATTTATATGGGAAAGGTTTTTCCTTGTAGAATTTTTGGTGGACATTTTTTTCAAAAGTTAGAATGTCTAGACGCACATAATATTACAATTTTTTCATATCTAAGAATTTATTTCTTTGGCGTGAAAAGTAAATTTCACTCATGTAAAGTAGAAGCTATCTAATCTAGATTCTCTAAATTTAACTGTGCATGGAAGAGTAAGGATTCATTCTTGAGATTCCTGGAGTGCTTGCTGTGCTTGTTACCCCCTGTCTATGACCAGGCAGTTACATGCCAAATGTACAGCAGAATACCAGGCTACTTAGGCTGTCAGGCAATCACTGTGGACAAGCATGGACCAGATTCTGTACATTCCTGGGGCAGTTCTCACTGGGAGCTGGGGTAGTGGTGGTGTTAGGATGGCTTAATCAACATTCTCCTCTTGTCATTTCCTTTTATAGGTGGAAATGTTTGACATCCGTCCATCATATGTCGATGTTGTCTCCTTTTAACCCTGTCTCTGCTAAGGTAGCTCTTTGACACCTACATTGAGATAGACAAGGCAAAATCATGGTCAAAGAAGGAGCTATAGAGTGACAGAGGAAAGAACTCTTGCCATGGTCTCTCCTGGTCTAATTCTGATATGTAACAACATTGTACATTTCAGTTCTTATTATCACTTTGAAATATTACTAGTAACCAATAACTTGCTTTTTTGGATACTTTCCCAACAAAACTGTGTCGAGATACTGACTATGGTAATATCCACAAAAATAGGATTTCTTATCATTCAGGTGACCTTACTTCTAAGAGATGACAAAGGACATGAGGTGCCATTTATCTTAGAATGATGTGTCAGCCACATAATCAGCCACTAACCTTACACTGTCTACTTGCCAAACCCTACCTGACTGAAGACGCCTGTGGGTTTAGTATCTTGAGGTATTTTATGGTTCCCTCAAGATGTCTGGGATCATTAATCAGGGGAGTTAATCTGCTTAAAAGTATGTTGACATGTGTGATTCAAATTCTTAATCCCTACCAAATTAGTCCACATGTATATAACTTTCACTCTTGTCAACTGGACTGTACCATTGGAAAAGTTCAGGAGGGGATCATCATGGGTTTTATCGTACCTTTTTATTATGATTTGCTTAGAATTTTTTTGTCAATATTCAAGACAACCCTACTCTTTCTTTTTCACACTATATTATCCGTTGTAATCTCTTGGCTGACAGATGGCTGACAGATATTTTGAAAAGATAAGTCAAAGTTTATAGGTTGTACAGAATCGTTTACAAGGTATGTAGCTACAGTTTCAAACCGTGCTCAAAATGTATTGTAGCAGAGCATTGTATCCATCTTTTGCCTCTATAAGATATATATGTATACATTCCTGGTAAGATCTTAATTGCAAAATCCAGAGCCCTCCCAAAGGTATCATTACTGTTGCCAGCAAAGTGAAATATTCATGATTCTTAGATACATCATCTTGGGGCTATTCCATTTTCAAGCCAACAAGGGACACAGTAATGAAACGTTGAACCCTTTCTCATATCTAGAAGAAATACCCGTGATGAACTTCCCTCTCGTTATTTCTCACGACCTGTCTTCTGAATGTACTTCACCTCATGTCTTTTACCCCAACTTTCAAACCTCATTTCACAATCCCTTCCCTTGCGTGCTATATTGAATGGTACAACCCTAGTAATAGGAAGGTACATGTAATCAGTTTTAACGTCATTTGTGCTGACAGAAGCAGTAACAGAATGTACCATTGCGACACTGCTGGTAGCTATCTGTCCCCTTGAGTCAGATTTCTGCATTGCATCAGGAAATATTGATTTTCCTGGCATACTCTGTATGCCCAAGTGTATGCATACATTTCATATCTAACACTTATATATTCTCCTCACAGAGAAAGTGCGCAAGGACATTATGCAGCGAGGCTCCCATGGCCTTGAAGTGCTTTTAGCAACACTCGAGGTATGTGTTCAATTATCAATATTTTCACAGCTATACTGCTGAGTGAAACGTGCACGAATGCATATCAATTGTTAAATGTACATCTAGCAGGGGGGATTTTGGCTCAAATTGTAGAAAAGATTATGATTCTAATCCGAACCAAGAATTGCTGCCAGACATAGTACCTCTCACAGAGGAAATCTGATGTCTGTATTGCTTATTACATACAAATGTACAGTAGATGCATCCTATATTTTACAAAGGTTCACTATTAAAGCAGGAATAGCAGAAGTGCAACATCTCAACAGGAGGGCATTAGGGGATTTATTGAAGGAATTAATGTTAAAAGTCTGTCTCCATTATTTTGTGTTTCTTATTCTAGAGGTCAACAGACACGAGCGTCTCCCAGAACGTGGTCGCCATTCTGAGTGAGCTGGTCTGTAGTGGTAAGTTTTACTCTTAAAGCCACAACAACGCACACATGTCAATCTGAAATGTTGTGGGATTTTCTTGTTTTAATGTGGCAGAACTATTGATGTATGATATTTGAAGCTAGTTTCTTTTGAACCTTTTTGTCTAAATTTACTTGTAATTTCTAGAAATGGTTGATCAAAAATGATAAATACAAATGATAGGAGACATTGGCAATGATGCACAAACTTGGTACAAGGTACAGGACTTCACCCAGTCTATTTTTCTTGTGTTCATGAACTAGAGCCTCGTAGAGCACTCTATGGTGAGTTGTTGTGACAAGATGTTTTCTTCAACACACTTCCTCAGTGAACAGGGTGATACAAACATTTGACTCTACACTACCAAAAATGATTTTTGCTTGTTTTGCTTACCCCATGGACAATTCTTATATGAAGAAAAAATATTCTTGCAGGAAGAAAATGTAGAATAAAATTCTAAGCAAAACAAGCAAAACAAGAATCTACCAAAAAATCTTAATTCTCATGCAAAGAACAATTTTCTTATTCTTCTTTGGTGAAGAAAATTTTTTCTCACACCTAAGAACTTTAAGCAAAATCTTCTTGTTTTTTCTTATGGTGCAAGAAAAAAAATCTAGAAATGCTTATTTTCTTTAAACTCTTAAGAAATACAAGAATTTTTGTTCTTGATGTAAGAAAAGTATTCTTGGTGTAAGAATATTAATCTCAAAAATGTCTAAAAAAATTCAAGCAAAAATTTGCTTGCCCCATGGACAAGCACGTTTTTCTTAGATTTCTTGGGGACAGAATAATTTTCTTCCTGGAAGATAAATTTTCTGTGAGGAAGAAAAACAAGATACACAGAAAAAATCATTTTTGGTAGTGTAGAATTGAAGAGGTTGCAGAATTTATATTTCTGCATGGTCATACTTGCTGGTGTGCACTTGGTATGTGCAGTGCTATAAGAGAAGCTCCCTCTTGCAAAATTAGATATTATGGCCACATATTAGTACAAGAAGGGACTGTACTTGAATATGGATGTCAGTCAGAAGGCAAATCAGAGGCATGTCCCTTGTTAGACTTGGAGTCTATGTATGTGTAATGCATGGGTAAAGCATTTCATTTCTTGGTAAAGCCACTCTCCAATCACGGTTGCTACTGCCTTCATATATATGAAGTCAAACCACCCAGTAAAGAAGTAGAAGCATGTACATAGATAGCTGACGTGTGTGTATTTAGAATAGACACTTGTTACTTTTCACTGTCTGTATCATTGCAATTAGCCTACGGGCATGGATTTGCAAATAAATATATCAATATATCATATAATGGTAGCAATGGTAGTGATAGCTGTAAAATTTACATGTATATTCTAGGCTTCTCATTTTGGATAAATAAATATAGTGTAATGCATGTCAAAGAATATTTAATTCTTTTCATGTTAGGAAAAGTACATTTACCTCCCTCTTACCTCTGCCTTTGGAAACTACAACGTTCAAGGCCTGTCGCTATCAGTTGTGGTTTCCTTTTGAATAATATAAAGTACTGAAACTACAGTCTTTGTTTTGTTGCCAGGGAGCACCAAGCGAGCCAGTATCCTAGCCACCTCGGGCGCGTGCCAGGTGTTGTTACGTGAGTTGGTGCGTACAGCACGCGAATCTCCGGTGTGCGAGGAGCACCTACTCTCACTTCACAGTATACTCGCCAAGATAGGACAGAAGGGTGAGTTGTCCAGATTTTTTTTTGATTTTGTGACAATGGTTGGGTAGAAATATCATAACGTGAAGACAGAGCATATGAATTTAGTGTCAATTTAATGTATGGAAAGATGAGTTTATCACTTCCATTAGTCAAACAATATGATAATCATTTTACGTTCCAAGATTTGAAGTCAGCACTTCTACTCACACATTTTGTTTCCTACAGACCGTAAGTTTGCGGTGAAAGCTCGCCTGTGCGGTACACTGTCTATCACCCTGGGGCTGGTACGGAACCACCCCCATAGCTCCAAAATCCTGACCCCCACTATGCAGGTGCTCAAGCTGTATGCTGCCAATGGTGAGTTCATCAGCTGATTACAGTTACTCTAGTAGAAGCACCCTCTTGCAATCTATGGTAGAATTGCAGCACAGGAATACATCTAGCAAGACCCATTTGTTTACAATTGTCCTTTTTGTGTTTCAGTCGTGAATGCTTCTCTGTTGGGAAAGTCTGGTGCTGTTAGTATTGTCTTCCGAGTCATGACGGCCTGTGGCAAGAAATACACCAGTATACTCAAGTAGGTCCTATTGTATGTAGTTCTGTTGTGCAGTTTTCATTTCAAGGCAGTTGATACATGTACTTGTGTGTTTGCACAGGCAAAGTGCATGTAGCCTTGGTTCCAAAGGGCGTGTAGTACAAAGGTACACTTTAGTGACTCATGGTTGACTATGTTCGAGTAACTGTCAGATAAGAGATAAGGATATATCGCAACAATACCAGCAGTGTAGTGACAATGATTAAAGGTGCTAGAATAGATAGTTGTCCATTGTGTCACAGCATTGAACAAAGATGGAACAGATGTCCATTTTGTAACAATTTTTTTTTTACTACAGGTTAGCTCTGGATACACTTGCACTCTTGATGAAATCAAGTAAGTTTGTCCCAGTGTTGTCACCATTTTCTAAAATGTTGTCATTTTTTTGTTCTGTAATGATGTATGTGATTAGATTTTTGACACATTTTGATTGGTGAGTTCAGACTAAAGTACAGTGATTATTGTTCTGTACAGAAACAAATGGCGGCCGTGCGGTGGCACAAGGCGGGGTCCCGGTGCTACTTGGCATGTTCTACGACTTGCACCGATTAGATGTCAGACACAGACAGACAAACGTCAAGAAGGCCATCCTCACTGTACTGAAGAATATAACAAATCTTAGTGAGTGCTGTCTATTACATTTTGACTTTGTTGTATTGAGTTTGTAGATGTCTCGTAATGGAAAAGTTTTGTTCCTTCAGAAGGTTAACGCCAACTGTAGCTACAGAGGAAATATAGCATTCTTCTTTCCAGTTCATTACCTTCGCCAAGAAGGTTATATTTTTGGCAGCGTTTGTGTGTGTGTGTGTTTGTAGAAGACCACCATATATCAAGAATGCCTGCATGGATTGTATTGATATTTGGTTTGTGGGTAGGTCTTGATGTTAAAGCTTTTTTCAATGCTGTTCCAATGAAAGCTTCACATTGAAGTACAGGTCGGAAACTGCCCAATGTAACGTGAATTGCCACTGACAATTTTTACCCATTGAACAGAAACTGGCCGCAGAGCCTTCATCCAAGCTGAGGGAATCCGTATACTACATACCACCTCCCAGGAAACTCTCAACTGTGAGTCTTCTTTATTTCTCTATATTCTATCTTTGCCAAATTAGAACGAAAAGAACTTGAACAGTCTAAATCTTGAAATACAAAAATACCAATTTCAGGTTGAAAGGAAATATAGAATACAGTAAAGCAAGTCATGTACTCGGAGATCTCATCTGATTTCTTTGTCACATTCAACATAGTTGTATACAGAATTTACATATGTCACTGTCCCGCTCACTGCGCCCTTCACAATGTCATCCCAGGTAAAGCCCTGGAGCCAGTGATCAACCTCTCCAGTATCATCATGCGGAAGTGCTTCCCCAAGCAGCAGCTCCCCCTACTGACTCTCAACAGCACCTACAAGTATCACCTGCCTGGATCTGGAGGGGATACAGGGGATGGACCACAGGGGATACTGCCTCAGATATTAGAAGGCAAGGATCTTAATTTCTATCTGTTGAAAGTTGAAATTCTATCTTTGCTATATGCACCTATAGAGTTTGTATGTACAACATTCATAGCACATTTCATGGATATTATATTAAATGTTCTTACACTACCTGTGATTGGTTAACAGAAGACCTTGGTGATGACAGTGATGATGATGACATCAGTATAGGAGAGGAGGAAGCAGAACTGGCCAGACTGGAGGCACTGGTGGGTGTACAATTGTATCTGCACTGTAGGGATTAACCACTGAATACAGTAGGAGGGTCAAACTTTGTGCATAAGAACTGTCCCTCAGAATTTGTAAATAGTTTCTTCCTACCATACAGTGGAGCAGTGAATGTAGCCTAGATGCTGCACATTCGACTGTAATTATTGCCTTTAAGGAATTATGCTATTTTGTCTTTGTATGTTTATAATTGTAATGTGTAAATATTAATGTGTAGACCACAGGAAGAATAGCCTCTTATGAGGCTACCGGTAATTGTGGATCTAGATAAACTCAACTTAAGACTGACCAATCTTGCTGTAGGAACAGGAGGAGAAGGAAGACGTGCTGCTGCCTGAGTCCAGACCTCCCAGCCAGGAGCGCGAGGAACGACCTCGCACAGCCGAGGAGATCTTTGGTTACGAGAAGTTCTTCCCAGAACTCAGAGAGTTCAGAGTAAGGAATTTCAGTTTTCTGGTAGCATCGATCCTTAGTATACAGATTACAAGTATATATAGTTTAATGATAATGTACACACAGTTTAACATGGTAATTATAATCTGTTGAGGCATTGCATAGCCGTCACAAGATTTTAAGTCCGTCCAAACAACAGGACTTATTTCAGTATGAAGAAATGCAGTATTCACTCTTTGTTTGCTATATTACTTTATTTGGACATGGTAACATGTTTTTATGTTAAGAGACTTTCCGTGTCTATTCTAATACACTTACTGTTTTTGTCAGCTTCCGTCTAGTCTCGGCCATACTGCCCATGACCGGCGGTGTAGCGAGCCCACCAGACCTCCCCCTCCCATCTACATCCCCACCGCTGGCACAGACTCCTCACACCTGGGGATGAGAGATCATCATGTGACCCAGTCTTGGTCCCAGGTTCCCCACAGTGCACATGCCAAAATAGACAATGAATGCAGTCTGCCATCTATACCCAAACATGGCTTGACCGCGAATAGATACTCGGACCCTGACTTTGTGGCCCATGAGCTGAACTCCATACGACTTTCTGATGAAGAAACTTTCCCTTCGATGGACAGACGCAGTATAGGAAGCAGTCACAGTAATAGCACGAGCAGCGGGTTTTCTAGTGGCGGTGGTTCGCGAGAAAGCAGCTCGAGTGACTGGAGAGGCGGGAAAAGTGTGCGGGAAAACGTAGGTCCGTACCACGACGTGGAGCAAGGTTCAGACAGTGCCCACGGCTCGTTCTTCCTTCCGCACCTGACGGCCGCGTACAGTTCAGCAGCAGACGGTGAGAACTCCAGAGCGGGATCTAGGACGAGTTACAGCGACAAGTCCAGTGCCTTTCAAAGCCACATGCAATACAACAGGAACGGGTTGGACTTCTTTGACTATCCGAAGGTCTATGCACGGTTTGCTCGGCGCGTGAGGAGCGTGGTGCCGTTCAACAAGCTGGCGTACCCTGACCTAGCAGGGCACGTGTCTCCCGATTATGCTGAACTGCAGACTAGCCGAGAGTTTGGGGTGCAGAGGTAAGTGTAGCATAGCACTACAACAAACAAACCGAATCTGAATGTTGATCTTGTTCTAGTGTGAATTTGTTCTTGTGTGTCAGTGAATAAGATAAAACACAATATCAGTGTACTAGTACGACTAGAATTAGAATTAGAGTCTGAATGAAAATTATGACCTGACAAACATGCTGAGGTTGTATAACTTTTTGATGAAATCATACAGGTTTAGTGTTTTTCTTAACCCATTTTTGAGATGGACAGATGGTAATGTCCATTTATGTTCATGTTTCAGGAGAAGAGTGTTTGAGGACATCGACAGACTCATCCATCCCAAAAAGATCATAAACAGGGTCATTTATGACTTGGACAATGGAATCGGCTGTGGGGGTGACAGTTCCAGAGAGGAAGGACAGGGGGCGTCGCTGCTAATGGAAGACAACAGGTACTCTTTATACATAGATGAAGCATTTTTGAGGAGCATTTTTTTGCATGACAAACTGCAGTGCTGCTAATAAAGAAGAGACTGCTAAACAATAGAAATGGATATTATTGTTTCTAATTGAAGTGAATTCTCTTAAACTGGTACCTGTAACAAATTTATTGGATTGATGTGACTCTGTTGTTAGTTTATAATGTGCATATTAGCTTAGAAGGTTTGGAAAAGACTGTTAAGTATTCTGTACCACATTTCCAGACCCAGTGCCTTTGCTGATGAGGCGTGGACAGATGTGCTGAGATTTAACTCCCAGTTTGAGAGTGGAAATCTTCGTAAAGCAGTGCAGGTGAGAGGGATAGATACGTTTTTTTAGTAGTTGATAGAGCGTTTAGTGAGTCTGGAATTGAGTCTTTTTTTTTTTTATAACATCTTCTCTCATTTGTTGTTTCATGTCCAAGTGCAAGTATCATGATAATGTATGAAATTGTTGCAAAAACAGATACATGTTGAGGAAGGATACTCATGCGTTTTCCAGAAAATATTGAGAAATTATTTTCATATATATAATACTTGTCATAATATTTGTCATCTTGCATTACTCTGTTAACCTCTGTCAAATCATTCTGTAGGGAAAAAATATTGTGCAGTTTTCTACTGGCAAATGTCATAGTCCCCTTCAATTGTTCCTGTGAAAGGGTATTGAATTATACCTCATTAAGTTGACATTGTTCGGGGATCACCATGTGCAGTATTCTTGTAAATTGCTAGGAGGCGCACACGTCCAAAGTGTTGTGTAGTGTACCTAGTGTAGATCACTGAGACGGATCCAATTTGACATGATGTTCTGCAGATACGGAAGTACGAGTACGACCTGATCCTGAACTCTGACATCAACACCAACCACCACCACCAGTGGTTCTACTTCGAGGTGAGCGGCATGCGGGAAGACGTCTCCTACACCTTCAACATCGTCAACTGTGAGAAGGCCAACTCTCAGTTCAACTTTGGTAAGCACACTCATACACCGACTTGTAGGGTATCTGCATACAAGGATACAGACTTCATGTTGTTGGAAGACTGGAAGCTGAAAATAACTTTCATGTTTCACAACTTGCATAAAGGAAAAGTCAATGACCTTCTTACTGAAATTACATGCGTGCAATGTGCATACTAGGTAAACTGTAGGAAAAGTGTCAATAAACTGTTAGAGTTAGGCAAGAAGGGAGGAGAATGATAGTTGTAAAACGGTTCTTGATATTGCTGAATGGGACACACCTGTGTAATTGTCCTATGCATGCTCAAACCAACTAATCATCAACGGTTTTTGTTATAGAAACCAGGCTGTTGCAAAAAGAATGGGAACTAAGATCTAACTTCCCAACCCATTTCCCCTACAGGTATGCAGCCCGTGATGTACTCCGTACTGGAGGCAGTTAACGGGCAGCCAGGCTGGGTCCGGGCAGGGAAGAACATCTGTTACTACAAGAACCACTTCGCCAGGAGTGCCGCGGTGACAGGGGGTCAGAAGGGGAAGTCCTACTACACCTTCAGCTTCTCTGTCAAGTTTCCTCACAGGGACGACATCTGCTACTTTGCATACCACTACCCCTTTACATACTCCACTATGCTGGTGAGTCTGGCGTTATACACTTATCTCCAGGCAGATCCTACGGTAGCATAAGATAGTATCAAATACTGGCAGAGGAGTGAAGCCAGCCTAGTATTTGGCTACCTTTGGCTTCACTCCTCTGCCAGCTTTTGGTACTATCTTATGCTACCGTAGGATCTGGTTGGAGATTGATAATACACCAAATCAAGTGACTGGATAATATGATTTTGGATTTTGATATCCAGTTGCTTGAGTGATTGCAATTTGGCGTATCTTAGTACCTGGATGTCTTAAACCTTCGCCAACTTAGTCAGGCATTGTGTATGAATGGATAGATGCAAGAAATGGTTGTCTCTTAGCATCTTGATTTGTCAATATTTCTTTGTTTTCTTAGGTGCATGTGTGAAGACTTACAGGGATCGAAGTCCCTTTTTTTTGCTACATGCAAAATTGCAAGTTGGCAAAAATTTTACGTGCAATTTGAAGAGTTTTCTTGCAACATACAACTAGTCTACACTGCAATGTTCTAGCCAGCATCCATCATTCCGTCCTTGGCAGAATTTTGGTGCTCAGGACAGATAAGAATTTTGCCCATTCTGTCACTTTTGACGGACATAAATCGGCGCATAAAAATGTAGACATAACTTGACACTTTGAAGAGATATCAACATAATCAGCATGTAAGTTTGCAGCAAAGCCAAATTTGATTATTTATAACGCCTACCAAATTCGCAAGATCTTAAATGGAAATGCGATCGCGATGAGGTTCGCTAGCTTGAGTTGGCAAATTTTGATAACATCTATGTGAAGCTACAAGAGAACGTTACCAACAAAAACAAGGAAGGAAAAATAAAGACGCCCATATGTCGTTCTGTCTAAGAGTAGGATGTCCTCAGTATTCTTATTATAGGCCAGGTATTTTCAACATGCAAGATTGCAAGTTCAGAATATTTTCACATGCAAATCTAAAAAATTATGTGCAAATTGCAAGTTAAGTATGTGTATTTCTAACCCTGACTTACTTTTATGAAAAGTGCGCCTTTGTGAAAATAATTATTTCATGTGATGCATTGTATAGGGCTATACCATTTTGATGTTGAAAAGTGCACATGCAGAAAATTTTAAAGGGAATAGGTGTTTGACAACCTTTGTAAATAACAGAATATTGTTACCCCAGGAAAAACGGTGACATTGTTTTTGGTGTGTTTGTGTTCCCGAATACATGTTTGTTGTCAGCATAACTTAGAACCTCTGGATGGATTGTAATGATTTTGGCATGTGGATTGGGGTTGTCTATTATTGTGTGACCTAGTTTTAGAACTTCAAGTTTTCTTCAGTCTGTGCGCAATTGGCTTCTGACTGACCAGTTATATGAGTGACTATAGAAAGACTCTTATTTTATTTTGTCTATTCCTATTTCAGACTAACCTGCAGAGACTGGAGTCTAGTGTGGATTACAGCAGTATCTACTACCGTCAGCAGACCCTGTGTGACAGCCTGGGGGGGAACCCCTGCCCTGTACTCACCATCACAGCCAGGCCCGACATCGGCAACAAGGAGTCATTAATGGAATTCAGTGAGTTACAATTTTGTGGTTGTGGTATTGGTAATACATTTACAGACATGTTCATGTGCCATTGCAACAAGATAAGGATGTACCATATATTACATATACACATAGAAAAAAAGAAATTATTTGTTAAAAAAATTTTGTGTTTCTTCTCTGTAGACAATCGACAGTACATCTTCCTCAGTGCCAGGGTCCATCCAGGAGAAAGCAACTCAAGTTGGGTCATGAACGGTATGTTGTTTTGTCATTATATGCATGAAGCTGAATTCATTTTGTTGTGTTTTTTCTTGAGATGTTTAGTGGAAACAGGTAATCATTTGCTAGTATGATTAATGTTACATTCAGTTGGGTAGTCATCTAAATAATGACCTGAATAACCCCTAAAATTTGGAAGAAAAATCAGGTACTGTACTTGTCTAATGATACTTTTTTCTGTCTATCAGGTACCTTGGACTTCTTGTTAAGCGATGATGTTGTAGCTCGGCAGCTGAGAGAAACCTACATCTTCAAGATCATCCCAATGCTGAACCCAGATGGTGTCATCAATGGAAGGTATATCACTATTTACTTAAGTCTGTCTCAACTTTGGGCATTCAATATTCTGTGAAAAAATATCCGCTTGTGCTTGTAGCTTATTCTGTACAATGTAAAATGTTTCTGCATCATACTCAGATGAAAAAATCATGGATGGTGGTGATCTGTGACTTTTCAACATGAGCATGAATTTTATCATTTAATCAAAACAATATTCCCTTTTAAAGTGTTTCAATGAAGTACATGATAATCAATGAATGAAGTACATGTTATAGATAATCAATGATGTACATGTTATAGCTAATCAATCATCAACTACCACTTGTTACCCGTAGCCACCGTGTGTCTCTGAGTGGAGATGACTTGAACCGCTGCTACCTGTACCCCTCCCCTGAGATACATCCTACCATTTACCACACCAAGGGACTTCTACAGTATCTCAAGCTCATCGGCAAGCTGCCTTTGGTAAGCCATGTTGAAATCGTATAAAGATAATAGAAAAAATACTGCCTTTTCTGAGGGTTATCTGCTCTGGTACTGTATTTGCATATGGAACATACCAAGCTTATTGGCAAGCTGTTCCTGGTAAGCTGGATGAACTCTTATAACCCAGAAAATAGATACAGTATTTCCTTTCCTGGGGGTTGTCTGCTCTGAGTAGTGTATTTGCTGAATGTTGCTTCCTTGCAAGCTGCTCCTGTAAGGCATATGTTAGTCAACTCATCCATCTAACAATTAGAAACAGTACTGCAACTTGATGAGGTTCATCTGCAGTGTGCATATGCTGATACTTTGAATTTGTTTGTTTTTACCTTGATTTTATTTTGCGGTTGTAGTGAACTGTTTTCGTTGTCTATGTACACAACTGTAGCAGAAAACACATATTTGCAGTATCATGATTTTTGCTAGAGCGACACCACAAAACTAAAACCACTGCAGATATTTCAGGATTTACAGTACAGTTGCATGCCATTTTGTCCCCACAGGTGTACTGTGACTATCACGGCCACTCCAGGAAGAAGAACGTGTTCATGTACGGGTGCAGCCAGGGCCAGGATGAGAGTGAAGGGAAGGAGAATCAGAACCCAGGACTGATGGAGGAGGAAGACAATGCCATGACTGTAAGTGTTGTCATTCTGGGTAACTAGTCTCCCTTGATGTCATCCTTATACAAGATACAAGACCTAATGTTATCTGCATTCAGTACCATAAAATTACATGTAGTAACACCAGCCTTGTTTTGGTGCATGACCCTAGATGACCCAAAATGGCCACTGTATCTGGATCCTAACCCAGAATAGGGCCTACTTGAAGACCATAATGTAATCATAATTTACTAGCACTGCTCAGGATTATGGCCCTGTACCTGTGACAACCTGAAATATTCATGGACATCCTTACCTTTTTTGTGGAGGTTGCCCTCTGGGTAACCTAGCCTGGCTACAAAAAGTATTTCAAGCCCTGTTGGTAATGGTAGTGTTGCTGGACAGCAGCAGGTACTTGCCCCTGTGTTTGACCAGAGTTCTGTCCCCCCACACCAGGCCCTGCCCAGGATCCTGGATCACTTTGCCCAGCAGTTCTGCTGGCAGAACTGTAACTTTGCTGTGGAGAAGTCTAAGGAGGGCACAGGGAGGGTGGTGGTGTGGAGGATGGGCGTGACCAGGAGCTACACTATGGAGAGCACCTACTGTGGCTGTGACCAGGGCAGATACAAGGTTAGAGGCACACAGATTTCTTTCTTTCTCTCAATTTCCTCAAATCAAAGACAAAATGCCAGGTGTTTTGGCTCTACCACACAATGTAGTGTCTTTCTTTCTCTCTCAATTTCTTCAAATCAAAGACTAAATGCCAGATGATTTGGCTCTACCATAGTGTCTTTCTTTCTTTCTCTCTCTCTCAATTTTGTCAAATCAAAGACAAAATGACAGACGTTTTGGCTGTACTATAGTGTAAGTTGAAGAGGAATTTTTGATTCTGTCATCAAATTTGATGACAAGCATTTCAGCTACTTTTGATGCCTTTGGTAAGATGGATTACAGCCTGAAGACCAACAGTATATAAACTTGTGTTTGCCTCCTTTATATCAAGGGTCTTCAGATCAGCACAGAGCATTTAGAAGAGATGGGGAGGAGATTCTGTGAAGCCTTGCTGAAACTGCACCAGCCTGACATCTACCGCCCAGCACCCCTCCCAACGGACACAATGGACCTGTCCATCTATGGATATGCCTATAAGAACAGTCGGCGGGACAAGTCATCCCAGGCAGTGGGGGAGGCCAGGTTTGACTCAAGCACACCAAGGTATGATGTTAGAAATCAAAGGTTCTCTTCTCATGCTATTGCATTATCAGTGAAGCTATGACCCAGCATTAAGATTGATGAAACTGATCTTGTAAAAGTTCTTGTATCAGTCACTTACTACATTTAGGACTTGATGGAGCCTATGCTGCTTGTGTGTGAGAAAGGAATGATTTGATTTTGATATGTAATATTGGGTTTTGTCTTGTAATAGGTTATGGCCCCTTTGTGGAAAAAGCATCTGCCGCAATTGAATTTATGATCTGATGATGAATGAAGATTCTTAGTTATTGTGAAATGAATATGATTATGTTACAGCATCCAGCCTTACCCTGAGTTTAGGTCTATCCTGCTCCTCTGGAGTCATACACGTACTTGTACACGTACTGCCAGCTGGGTACACAAGATAAACTTAACCAATGGGAGGCAAATAAAATTCTGTAGCATTGTATGAAGGTCTGGTGGGTTAAGGGTCTGTCCATACATATTACATGATTGTGTGAAGAGTTGAAAATGTGACACATACAGATAAATCACACAATGTTCACCTTCCTAATTTGTCACATTCTATCTTTACCACGTTTGCACCACGGAACTTCACTATTGCATATCCAATGTCAGTACCTGGAGTTGCAGGTTGCATTTGTTATTCAACTTTTGTTATATGTCACACAGGTTTGCCCTTACTAGAAAACCCTGATGTTATCAATGAATTTCTTCTTTCTGGTTTTAGACTGGTTTCTTCCAGATGGTGAAAAGTCCAGGACACAGTTCAAAATATCTGCACACCACAAATTAAAATAATTGTAAAAATTAACATCTTCTTTAAAATTGATGGAGGAGAATCTAGACATCTTTTCTACTTCATTTCAGCCAAGAAGAAGAAGATCAGGAGGAGACTGATGACCTGGAGGAACATCTAGGTTGCCATGGTAACTACAGTGATGCGGATGGTGAGGACACTGTGTATGATAATCAGGAGGACTTCTTTGATGTGATGGAGCCGGAGGAGGAGGCCTTCACTACTGACAGACAGCCAAAACAGAGGAATTCTGACTCCTGGAGAGATGTACTTGTATGATTGAGAAGTCTACATGAACAGGACATATCAGGTTGGGTTATACAGAAAGGATAGATACATAGAGAAGGGAGGAGGCATTGGTATACATAGGGGGGCAGACATATCATGACAAACACAAAGTACGGTAGAACTAAGGAACCCATTGCAGATAAGTGAATTGCAGTGTGAACAGAAAACAAACAAAGCCACATCCTCAAGATCCGCAATATGTTTGATATGCAGGTCTGAAGTTAGGCAAGGTTTTATCGGAGTGCAGTAGAAGATAACGAGTAAACGGATAGCAATTACCCATGGATGGGTGCATGTGTGTTTTAAAGCAAATGTATCTGGAAATATAAAGTCTTTTGTTTATTGTAAGTATACTCCACAAGGAAAAGAATGGTTGAGAAAAGTAAAGTTATTTGGGGATGCACATGGATGTTTCTTGAATGGCCATGCAATTGTTCAAAATATTGGTGTTATTGGATATATGTTTATGTATATTTGTAAAATTGGCTAGTACAAGTACAGATACACTTTGTTACTTATTGCTTACAATGCAGCACGGCCAATGTAGGGATGTTTTTTCCTAATTTTTTTAGAACCTTATACAAAGAGACTGTACAAGTTATGTTTTCTAAATCTTTGTGTAGCTATGTTATATATATTTTTTTTATAGGGCAGGATACTAGTGGTCTCATTTTCTTTACAGTGTGTCACATGGCAAGCTCGGAAAAGCATTGTATGTTGTGCTCGATATGTTTTTGGAGCTTTTTCAGTAGCTACAAAATATATGCAGAATGTTTAAACATATTACTCAATATGGTAATCGCTGAAGGGTTGTGTCTACCACAAAAATCTCATGGCCATTTTATTTGGGCTGATCACAATGTGTCTGAGTTTGAAAAGTTTTACATGGTTTTAAGAAAGTATCAAAAGTCAGTCCACAATAGTTTAATGGAGTAAGAATGAGAAGGAAGTTCAAATATTTCTTGTAATTATTAAATTTTTTTTCTCATGTCGAACAAACTGTAAGAGCCATATCACTTCTTAAGTTTGTACATCTACATGTCTTACTATGCAATGTACAGTGGTTGTGGCATGGGTTCAAAGGCCTATGAAAGCATCTCATGAAAGTCCTTATTCCCCCTAGACTTACCTTTCACATTACTTTACTGTTTTCTACATCTTAAACTATTTTTCCCCATCAGCTACCTCATGCAAATTGCTTTCCCATTTTATAAGAAATCTCCCCCTTGACTAAATGCAACATCTACAATTCTACGGTCACTGCTTAAACTCATATTAACTAGAAACCTACTTCAATTTAAGGTTGCCTAAAGATGAAATGGCCACTTGTACAGAGATTTAGAGTGTAACAAGACTTCTTCTTGATCCCTTTTAATGCTTTAATGTTTTCAATTAATCTATCTTTGAGAATATTGTTCAGTTAGTCCTGTTAATTTGAGTTTTGTAGACAAGCTCATGAAAAGAAAACGTAGTAAGATAAAATGCAACTTATATTATCTGACATATGTGCACCAATAGCCAACTGAACTGTACAATGAAATATGAATTCAAACTAGCCAAACACTGTGTCAACATAATTGATGCCAGTAACTTGTTGTTGATATCATTGGTACATACTACCCTGATATATATAATGGAATCTTTGGAATTAAATGAAAATTATATCTAAATTTCTGTGTGTGTGTTTTGTTTGTGTGCTCAAAAAATTTGCACAGATGGTTTTTTGTTGTTGTTGCATGATGTACATGACTTCATCATTCCATTGTTAGATTGAATTACAAGTATGTTTACTGAGGAATAACTTGTGACATTTTGGTCAAATCTTTGCCTTGATAAAGCTCAATACGGGTGTTTTGGATCAGTCTGTATTTTACCCCATGGGCTTTCATACATGTAGGGTTCAAATTGCCATTTGAGCTTCCACGCTCCAACCTGTGGGAGGGCTGGTACCCCAGGTGATACACAATATGCCATGTTGTATTCTCTACAATGTAACATTAGATGTATCCATGAAGTTTAATAGTATGCATGACCCACCTGCTTCATACAACAACAGAACTTGCCAAGCTGGTTTATGGTAATATATGAATTTATTGGTCTGTAGTGATCCGTACAATCAAGATGATCCACAAACTAGATGTTTATATCTTAAACACGCCTCAGTGACATCTACAGAAATACTTTTGAATATACTTTACCATCTATAGCAGCACTTGTATACAGCCTGTGTACACAGGCTTTCTCAAGGCCTTAGCTAGCTGCAACAGTATCTTTCATGTAAGATTTATCCAGAACCATCCAGGGCTTAGCTTAGAAACATCATTCTGAAAACAGACCTGTGTACCCAAGAGACAACAGTCACATCTCAAAGCAGGACTTAACAACATGAGCAGCAAATGTCAGCTGTGACTCTTCCCAGAACCATGCTATCTTGTCCTGTCAATGACTAAACGTTACCTTATTAGCACCACTCCTTACCCCCCACCCACATCACAATAAAATTTTGTGCGGTCATTTTGATATCTGTTCTTACCTTACTATCTGCATTATATAATGTATCTTTGGAAAGCCTTAACTTTCAATTCATTTTACAGCAATATAAAGATCAAGCAAATACAATCCCACACTCTAATGAGGTGTTAACATTTCTTTGTTACTGATCTCAGCTGCCTGTTCCACACTTCTCAATAGATGTTACAGTTGGTTTAAATACAGACAAATCTCACAGACATTGCACTACCACACAAGCCAAATTTTAAAAAATTCCAGAATTTCCCCTTAAAGTTCCACCTTTCCAAAAATACAAAACATTATGTAAACACAACATGGATGCACTTGTAGTAGGGTCTGGTTAGAGATGATGTTATGACAAATGTAAGATGTTCAGTACATCATGGACTGGAGCATCTGTTCAACAGAAAACACAGACAGATACATGGACATGAAACAGACACTTATGTCAGGGTAGAGTTTGCAATCCCGCAAAATTGCAGATTCTGCTAGTATGGATTGCAATCAGAGTGTCGACCTTACTCCGGTCAGGTTGCTAGGAATGTGTTAGGGTGGTCAGTCCCATTATAGGAAAAGTAGATCCTGAGTTTCACACAAATCCATTTATTTAAAGTGATATGAACAGAAGTTTTTAAGTTTTCTCTTTCAAGCTAGTCTCCACATGCACAGAAAACTGTAGATTTTGATAGGTACAAAAAGTGTATCTCTACCAGCAGAATCACTGATTTTACCAGATTGCAATCTCTATCCAAACATATGAAATAAATACAGATAAGTCACAATTAAATTGTCATGAAAACAATTCCTTACCCCTGCAGCAGAGTTCAGCACTGGATCATTTCAAATAACAGCTGTGGTAGCTTCCGTGCCAGGCAATACTGCCAGCCATGGCAAGAGCCTCTGAGTCAGTCATGGCAACATAATAGGCGTGGCAAAAGTTATGCTACAAAAAGAAAATTCCCTTGCAGCTCAGCTCCTGACATACCCTGTACCTTACAGAACAATTATTTAAGTGCATGAAATCTCTATGCTGGGACCAGCTTTAGAGTTCAGCCTTAGCCACAGCACATACAGACAAGCTGAAAGACAATTAATGTACTATATAGATGTAAATATACAACATGGACTGAAGACTCATATAGCTATAACACAGAAGCTGGTGTTATATGCTGAAGGGCTGTTATATATAATATACCAGCTAAACAAATACAGAACTAAGTTCATTATGTAGCTGCTTCCTTAACTCACATACCTCTCATAAGCCAATATAAAGATGTGCCTCCAGCAAAGCTGAAAGCGCTAGAGTACACCATTCTGATGCTCTCTCCATCTAAATCTTATTGCTCTTTTCAGACTGAAATTCACAAACTTTTTACATAAACTGTTTTTATAAACTCTTTGAACTTGAATCTTGACTTTTACAAGTCTACATGGTGAGCATGTACTGATCTGTACTAGTAAGTTATAAGAATGGTGATGTGCAGATTGAAGCACAAGCTCCTTTTGTTAGTGACGGGCCTGAAGCTCAAACCCAGGAGAGCTGCTCGTTGTTTAGTGCAGCTTTCCTGGTTTCTGGGTAGGTGGCAGCACCTCGTTGGGGATAGGCTCCCCTTTCACGCCGGCGATGCAGCTCTTCACCCCGGCCACCACCACGCCGCGGCGGGATTCCTCGCTGTTGGCCCCCATGTGAGGCGTGATGATGATGTTGTCCAGGAAACGGAGCGGGTGGTCGTCAGGGAGGGGCTCCGGGTAAGTAACGTCGATGGCCGCTGAACGGATGGTCTTGTTCTTCAGGGCCTCCACAAGTGCATCTTGGTCTATGACTTGGGCTGAAAGCAGGGTTTTCAATCAAACATGACAAACTGAAGTAAGGTAGTACTAGTACCCAATCTGTATGTACATACTTGTACTGTAAGCACAGGATGTGGATATACCTGCATGTGATCATGACAGAGTGATGGATGCAGGATACAAGTTATCTTTTTCTTGCAGGTTTGTGTATAGTGTTATCTTTGCTCTGTATCTAACAGAATATTTCTTTTAACAAAAGATCTTTTTGCCCTTTACAGATCCTTTTCTTCTGGATGGTATGTATCATCTGAATAACTACATTGTTTTCATAGATTTATCCCTATAGCAGCATCTGCTGCAGATCTTTCTGAAAAATTTATGATTTTTTGATAAATTGTCCACTTTTATACCAATGTGTGATATGAAAATTATAGTTTCATCTATTTACTCAACAATTTGTTAAATCTGAAAAAGCATAATTGATTTCAACTAACCTCTTGCAACATTGACTAAGATAGCGGAGTTCTTCATCAATTCAAACTGTTTCTTGCCGATCATCCCGCGGGTGGTGGGCAGCAGCGGTACGATCAGTATCACAAAGTCACAGTGGGGCAGCATCTCATCCACAGAACTGTAATATGTAGCACCGATCTTCTTCTCTTCTTCCTCCGATCTGAAACAAGATGGATTCTTATAAGCCTGAACCAGCTGAATACACAGTAACGATGTTAACAAACATTTTGTGATATGGCCTGACTAATCGTGACAGTGGGAAGGCTTCCCAGGATGTTTAATATTGGGTATACCATTTGAAGTCATTTCAGCACCTAGGACAGGGTGCTTACCAACATGTACATGCATGCCATCTAGCAGGTCATTTGAAAACTGCAGCTTTTCTGTCATGCACCTGTTTTAATAAGTTTTACTGTCTGCAGTAGTGTACCAAGAATTAATTACTCTTTGAAGCTTGTTTGCTTAAATTGTTCTACAACTTGTAGCACTTTAATTTTAAAGCAACAAACAAATTTTTCACAACTTTTCCCCACACATGTCAGTGTCACTGATGAAAGATAGTGGATACTATCTGAAATGTCTGACTGTTTCTAAAATCATATCCAGCTGCTTGAGTAACTGCTTTTTGGCTTTTCCTCAATCTCGACAAAAAATGAAAATTGATGATGATATACATTGCAATGAATGTTTATGCTATATTTTGTTGATTGTACTGCACTGGTCAGTCAGTTGGGCTGCTAAGAGTGTGATTTAGTCAGGCTACAAGAAACTCACCGCCGGAAGACATCGTAGTACAGGACCTTCATGCTGAATCCATAGGCTCGCTCAGCAATCTTGTAACCTAGAAGAAACAGCAGGTTTATCCATCAGACATGATATACATTCCTGTTTTTATATGTTTCAAATATAACATGTGGCATGATAATTATAACTGTAGTATTTAACAACATCCGCAGTCATACTTCGTTTATTTTTCTGATAACTTGCTAATACTTGCCCTGACCATACACATACATGGGGGTCTGCATGTTTTCATTTTACTTCCCATCTTATTTTTTCACCACACTCAGAGAACAATCATTATGAAGGACAGTGTTTGAACAATAAACGATGAGGCATTGTTGCTTACCAATTCTCCCAAACCCAACAACACCAATGGTGGAACCAGTGATCTTCTTCCCCATGATGTTAAAGTCAAAAGGAGTAGCGGGGTTCTTGGCTGAATCAACACCTAGAATTAACAAGGAACATATCATCTTTTGCATACTTTTCCAGCACCATTTTTCACAAATACATGCACCCATGGCCAAAGTGCATTGAGAGAAGACACTCACTAAATTCATTCACAACGTAGCAAAAAATGTATCTCTGCAACCTTTCATTTGCTCTCTGATGAGCACGCAGTGACACAAGATGTGTGATATTGAACTTTGTTGAATAGATCTAATTCCTTCTTCCATTGTAGATTCTATCAATTTTTGTGCAAAATAAGCATACATGTATAAGTCCCTACTCTCATCAATGAGCTCTATTTGTGTACATAAAGGTCATTGTAAGGGTAAACCAAGTGAAGCGGCGCAGAAAGATCATCACAAGATTTCTACCCCTTTTCAATACATTATTTAGCCTGAACACCCAGAACACTGTCTGAGGTACCTGGGACTCAGTCATCAGGTGACCATATTGATGTGCAAGTACTGTATGATTCTAACCCCTGTAAGACAAGGAACAACAGACTATAAACGGTAAGATCATGACTAAGGGTGTTAGAAAACATGTACAGTGTATTTACAAACATAGACATTACAATGTATTGTTCCTATTCCAGTCACTCATACCTTCCACAATACGTCTGGCCATCCCGACCAGTAAGGTGATTCCCCAGTCCGCCACACAGTCACTGCTCACATCTGGCACACGGGACACCTTGATCCCTCTCTTGAACAGCAGCTACGTAGAAACCAAATTATCAAACATCACAACTTCCATGGTACAAACTACAGATTAAGTCAAGTTTTTGTAGTTCAAATTTTTACAATGTATATTATCTAAACAGTTTAAGAGGAACTTTTTTGTAGATTGAAAACAAAGCTCCAATTTTGAATACGGTACTATAAACAGAACAGGTACTACATGCTGTGATTTACAGATTTTAACAGCAGGTGGTTATGAACCCCCCTCCCCCTTGAACTTACCTCCAGATCCAGATGGTCTGTTCCCACACTCAAGGTGCTGACAATCTTCAGGTTGGGCAGGTGGTCCAGGAGTGAGCCGTCCACACGCTTCAGCTGGAAGAGCAATATTATACATCTATATTTGATTGTTCATGATCAGATTGCCCGAGGTTTGGAAACAAGCCAGCGCTACCCCTACCTGACAGGCTGAAGTTAAGTGCGTGACAATCATTACTAATTGATAAAGCTCAGACCCAATCGGTTAAAGGTCCAATTCCAATGCTATAATGATTCAAACAAGTATGAAGACTGGACTCCCCAATGTCAGCCCCCTTTTCATCAAAACAATGCTGGTCTGTTATTAATTTGTCCTTAATATTTAAGGACAAAAACAAAATCTAATGTCATCACTGTTGTACTATTGCAGTCTCCATTCTTGAAGTATCTGTTTGACATTCAGAGCTTGATTTACAGTCAAACATCCGGCCAACCACCTGGCACAGACAACCACCTCCAGGCATAAGCCACACAAATATGTCCTGTCTTAAATTTTACGTAGTTTCAAGACTCTGCTGTCTGGAGCAACCACCTCCTCTCACCAAACATTATTCATTAGTTCTTATAGTTGTTGTTTGATACAAATTTTTGATTGCTAAGCTACTGAGTTCAGCAGAGATGCTTATCGTAACATGTCTCTGTGGCCAAACGGTAATGCAAACCCACTGCTTGGCAATCTAGATCCAATTCCATGGATCCATGGGCCTGAGTTTAATCCCAGGGTTGGCTCAGCTTGGACATGTTGTAAGGGATTGCATTTGTCTTTTGGAAGGGACATAAAATGTGAGCCGTGTGTTTGAGGAGGTGCCTCGAGCACATTAACAGCCGCATTACTCAGATTGGGTACAGTACTACTGGCAAGGTGAATTATAATGATTTTACTCACTACAGCAAGATTGGGTAGTAATGGGCACTTAGGTTGGGTACCTACACCAAGGTAAATTACATGTACATGTATAACGATTTTACTCACTCTGCCATAAGCATCCACCAGTATCCCCTGGATGTCATTGTTGTACTTCTCTGGGCCCTTGATGTAGTCCTCCCACCACACCACCCGGAAGTGTTCCTCCACTATCTTCACATACAGCTCATGGTCAGCCAGGGACGCAACCACCAACGGTTTGTCTGCCATAGCTTAGGTTGATGTCTGTGGTCTGTATAAGAATAACAGTCAAGCCTGGGGGTACAGTGGACAGAAGAGTTGGTAGAGTTGATCATCTAAACCATACAATGATAAACTTTTAAGTAAACAAATCCGCTCTGCTCAAATCATATGTCTGTGTAATATTGGCCAAATTATAACGTTATGACCTGGAGTGACCTTGTTTGCTGTGTACCCAGGTGTGTCCTCTTGATTTACACAATTACACATATCTAAGTTACACCCTATTCACAGTGACAAAGCAGATTTCATATCTCAAACTTAAGTTAATGCCATTTTTTTGTTTAGCACTACAATTGTCATAACAGAAGGTTATACCATTTAGCCTTAGAAAGATTCATCTGAATTCAATGCTTATTGCATGCAAAAATGCAAGGCAAAATGCTGCATGTGCTTCTATAAGGGGTAAGTAGAGTTGGTGCCAAATCCATGTTATTCTTGTCCCAGAATGTAGTGAACTGTAGGTCAATGACCCTTTCACTAGTTTCATAAAATGCCCTCTGGTGTCTCTTACAATATAACTCTGAAAAGGGATCATATGAAATATCCTTGAAGTATGTAACAAAATAATTCTTACATTTGAATGGATTTAAGGTGTAAATTCAGGGGTTATTTAGTGCATCTAGTCTTAACGTTACATTGTGACACAATGTCTAGACATACTTTGTACTGTACAGTATACAGTTTCTGTGATTCCTGTAATGTAACACCTCAAAGTTCCTCACATTTCATTTAGAGCGTTGAAATAACCAGTCACTGACTTAAAAAAGGAAAAAAAAATTGTATGCACAAAAAGGGCTAATGTTTCCCTAATATTTTTTTTCAGTGATCTTTTATCAGCATTTGCCTTTCACCTGAAATATGATTGGAATACACTAGTATTTATAATAAACATTGAACAGGTGTGGCTCTGCACACTAAGTCAGAATGAAAAGCTTCTACAGTAATGTTACATGTAACGTGTTATAACACTACAGGTCGTGCAATGCACCTTTTAAAATGGCGGCCACTTGACAGATGAGGCACACACGGTAATGATGTAACCTCTCAAGCGAACCACTGGCATATGGCGAACATATTTCATGGGAACGCTCTTAAAAATTATTTTCTGGTAACATGATATCATGTCGTGCATTCCAATATTAAACGTGTATGCTCCTTCCAATGCAAATTATACACTAACTAGCATATAAGACATATCAGTGCCATGTACTTGTACCATGATAACCTCTGTCAAGGTCAAAAGCATCAGTGTGTGTTCGCGTGATGATATAAGATAGATGATGATCTGGTGATTGTCACTGTGGTTACAAGAGATTCATCCTAAACCATCCCAGTGTCTGGGTGGTTAAGGCATTATGTTAGGATTTAAAATCAGGCCTTGACATGGTTAAATATTAATGACAAATTCAATACATCTAACTTTACCGTTAACGTTCAGAAGTTCATCACAAAACAGTTGAAACGACTGCTGCTAGAAATAAGTGACATGGAAATTTTTCTGTTGTGGTTAGATGCCAAAATCATCCCCTTAAGTGTTCATGACACAATATTCAGAATAAAATTTTGGGGGCAGATTTAGGTGAGATCACATTCCACCAGAATCAAAACGTTACAGTTGGATCAAGGGCCTCATTTAGCTCAAAATTTCAAACTGGGAGTTCTATTGGCAGCTGTATCATGATCGCATCTATCTATAGCCCGTCCCCTCTGCTCGGCCATGGCTTCTTGTTTCACCATGAAGGTCATACTCAAAGCCAACGTTCGACCTACCGGCTTCTCGACCCCCTCCCCTCTCCCCACTCCAAGGGCATTGAATAATTCATTAGGCAAGTTGATCGATCACGGTTTTAACCTAGTCTAGACATTTCAGACGTGTACATCATACTAAGAGGCAAGACATGCCTCTAGTTTACCTCAGCAAGAGGTTCTGTGCTGATATTGAACGCGGAAGTGATCGCCATGTTATCGTTTACCGGCATGGGCTAAAAGTAGGTTACGTAATGTTAGATCTACTAGTAAAGATTGTCACTTTTTTGTTTGTTACCGTCCTAGTTAAGGTTAAGTAAGTAATGCTAGACATGGCTTACCTGTGAGTAGGTATGAAGCTGGTGGGTGATGAGAGTGGGTGTAGCGGAGGTTTGCCGGTTATATATACCTTGCCGCAGCCGTGCAGTACGTGTGTAGTGTCGGACGCCCAATGGCCTTCCCCACATGACGTGCGCGCGGCATAAGTATGGGGGCGTGGCTGAGCAGGCGTGATGGGTTACCGTGTCAAACGTGCGGGTCGGTCTGTCAACTGTCCTTCAGAACATCGTTAAGGGTGAATCGCTGTCTGCCTCTTAAACGCTACCCATCTTGATAACTCCTACTGATGGAAAAAGTATCTATATTAGGCGTTTCATGTTTCATCTACTTTTAAGGAAGTTGAAACGTAATCAAATCACCTCATTCAACTGTCCTCCAGAACACCATATTGAGGGTAAATCGCTCTTAACTGTTCAATGATAACTCCTCTACTGACGGAAAAGGACAGTAGGGTCATCTACTATTTTTTAAATGACCTCAATTCAACTGACTACGCTGTCAACTCAACTGGTTCAATTCTGTACGAATACATTTTATCTCCATGGCTATTGTTGTTCTGATTTTAAAACAAAGATACCATATAGCTAATATATGTTGAGTTGTACTACCATCCAACTTGGAGTTGAAAAACTAAAGTCATTTGTCCCGAGTTGAAAAACTAAAGTCATTTGTCCCGATCATCTACAAAACGTTACCAAGTATTCCAATGTGTGACATCATTGGGATCCAAGCAGCAGATAGCCACTCAGAAAAACCGGTTTCGAACTACTGCGCGCGGACAAGGACACTTCAATTAAAGCACGGTCGCGCAATTTTCTTACAAACCTGATTATCATCCATAAATCTAGAAGGAGAGAGGGTTATGGGAAAACAGTTTAACTTACAGGGAGTGCGAATCCGGAAATCAATTTTAAATGAAATATATAACGTTAGACCATACAAAAACACACGTTCCTTTACCCAAGGTCATTGGTTTGACACAATTGACATTATATGAAGGCACATGTATTAGATTTCACGTAAAAAGGTGGCAACAATTTGGCGTAAAGCCTTTCGACCCATTTCACGTTGGCTTCTCTAATCAAGTATAGCGTACAATTTTGCAGGTGTCAAATGCAGCCCCCTGTGTTCCACGTTTCGCATTGCTTTGATGTTACTAGTATTCACCACAGCTGCGATGAAACCAACGCTACACCTGTACCCACACGCGAGAAACAGGTGGTCAATAACTCAATTTAGGAGGGTAACCAATCAGGGGAGTTATTCAAATGAGCACGTATGCTAATGAGGGTAGGCATATGAAAATGGCGATATCATCACAAAAGGCGCACAGTTTGACTTTGGGGAGGGAAAGCAGGTGGTCGTTGAGAAAAAAACAGGCGAAAAGTCTGGACAAATAGGGATGGTAGGAAGGGAACGGGGATGTTGAGATGTGAAGAGGAGGGTAGAAGCTACACACCCAACCAACCACACTCTTTCTTATGCTTCGGGGAAAGTATTCGCGTCGCTCTCTTCTCAGGGATGGGGCTTTTTCTGCACTCCTTATCCCTCCATCACAGTATGGCCGAAAACTTTTTTATTTGGAAACGGCGCGCGCGCGAAATTGATGCGCGAGCGGATGTCATCTACTAAAGGATATAATCAAATCAAAATGGCCTAAACATGAACGTACTAAATATGAAACTTAGGTTGTTTGGTTCAGCCACAAGCTATCCGACAATCAACCTCCTCCGAAAGTTTGGGGGAACCCTCTTGCGGTTAAAAGGTGAAGCTCAGCTCTGCAACGGGCCTGTGAAGATGAAGCACATATAGCAACACAAACACATGAATCTAAGAAATAGTATGTATAAACATGGTTTATTGTAAACCACTAAATTTCAGTCGACTGCTTTGCTTTGGTGTATCTGTCGTCTGTTTTCGGAATAAAAAGATCAGTAGGTAGCAGAGGGAGTGCGAACACACGGAGACGGGATGATGATACAGGTGAACATGGAAGACAATCATGATGCATTGCAGTTTTTCTATGTTCTACCAGAGGGCGCTTACTATCAAGGGGCGGAGTCTGCTATCCAGTATTTCCTTGTTCATCTGAACCTGCATGTACCTACTCCACACGTCGACCCCAATTTCCAAAAGAGCTCTTGTACATATAGTTTGACCCGACATCAAAGCTGTTGATCGACCGTTCTCTCTTTTTAGATGCGTGAATTGTGCGGTAGGTCGTCAACCCAGAGTTGAATGTTTCATATTTGTACATGTATATGAATTTTATATATGGGGCGTCCGTGTGACGTGATAGTCGGGATGCACGCACGATACAAGCTGTTCGTTTGTAGTAAACATGTTTGAATTCGGGGGCCAAATTTGAACTAAATACCCCAACAGTCAATTGAAACCGCATACAATTGTAATACATTATTGTACATACTGACCCTGACCTTCCCTCTAGACACCATATGTAGCATAGTTTAGACTGTAAGTTATGTTTTATGTTCAAGTCATGTGATCCGTACTTGCTTGTTGCAAGGGCTAACTTTGCAATAGCCACCGGCTAGTAGGGTAATTAATCTTGAAGCAGTGAATACACTGTATAGTTGTGCATGATACAAGATGAATGTCCAGACTTAACTCCAATACCCTTTGAATCAGCTTCACGCTAAGACCTGCTCTCGTGTACATGTTGCCCCAGATCTTGACATTCTAATACTTTGTGTGAAGATTTGCGCGTGCAAACGCACGATATAACGCTGTATATGATGAGAGTTAATGCTTCTATATAAGTGATGTGTGACGTTGGATTGCAATTTTCTAAACGAGTGAATCGACTTGCTCTGCGCGATGGGTAATGAATGACTACTTTGGTTCGCCCTGAACAGGGTGTAGTCAAGTGCGTACAGCCATTCCGTACAGATCTTTGTCGCTTGATGAATCATGACGTGCGCTGTAATGGACGAGGACTTTCAGAGCGGTACGGGGTATAAATATAAATGACTGGCACTGAAAGGTAATGCGTTTCCAATCTGCAAACTGATAGCCTCCGTTTCAGTCTTCGAACGGGGCTGTTGTTTTTATATGGGGGGGGGGGGTGATTTGCGATTTTCACGTTGTCAAGGTTCTCTTGTGCCGGGAAAGGGGGTTAAACGGGGCGAAACTCCCTTCCACGGCAAACTCCCTCTCCACGGCAAACTCCCTTTCCCGGCACAAGAGAACCTAGCAAACGGCAACGTTGAAAATCGCGAACCAAAACAAAAAAACAGCCCCGTTTGAAGACTGCAACGGAGGCTAGCAAACTGAATTGTTTTCTCCAAAAGACATGAATGCATGTGCCACCCCGAAAACTAATACAAACACACTTTCCTGACAAACACTGTTAAAACTCGAATCGATTGCGTAATTATTCTAAAGGTTTGGAAACCATTACCCAGGCTTTAATGGTCCCATTACCTTAACTTGATTATAATGACCGCGATTAGTATGCACACATGCTTTCAGTGTTGCCAATGTAGTGGGGACACGGGGTGAATTTTAACGATGCATAATCTTATAGATTTACCGCATCATCCTGGATGGCGGGTGTGAAAAGCACTTGGATACGGTGCGTTTTAGTCATGATGTATATTGATTGTCATTCAGTGTGACACAGTCTTCAAGACATAAAACTGCACTGAAATTCATCTATAATTATATTTACGCCATCGACATTGTGTACACCACATGTAATGATTAAAAACAAAACAATCTAACTCCTCCCTGGAACACACGAGAAGCATCATAATGTCTCAAATTACGTGATAAATCACTCCTCTGCATTTTCATGAAAGCATTAAGAGAATATTACAGTGTCGACTTTATGTGTACAAACCTACGTCATTTCCTGACTTTAACGACTAAATACGTGCTACGTAAACGACGACGAGAATTAGGCCACAACAATCGTCAAACATGTTTCATGGACTGCTTGCATTACAAAAATCTTCCAAGCACATACAGCGTGACAAGAGGAAGAAATATTAAGGTGCAGTCCTAATAATGCTACGGTCACAATCGGGTGCCCGTCGGGTAGTTTACGGGCTGTGTTTTGGCACTTTCGGGCGTGACCACTACGTGACCCCTTGGGGCACCCTGCGGATACCGGACTATTTTTGGGCACGGTTGGTCCCGGTTTTAGCTTAAACTCGCAGTCAAAATAAGACTCCGTGACCTAATCATGAAAACACTGAGGGGTGTCACCTGGTGTCCGTCAGTCTACATTTTTGTGACTTCGGAGCCCGGTCGGGACTATCACTCCACCTTCCACCCCACGGGCACCGTAACTGTGACCGTATAGCATAACACGGGTATATGCAAACCCAGCTGTTGTACGTACACATGGTAACTGTCATGGACTATTGTGAATCTCATGAATCTTGATATCCTATACTCTGACCTATATTTGCACGCAAAACGCAGACGTTTTCAACATCTCTTCTGCAAAAGCAAATTTACCGACGGATGTAACAACATCATCACATGTTAACAGTCCAAACAAGCTCCTATAGACCATAAACAAGCTCCTATAGACCATAAATGTAGATGCTGCGTAGCTACTGAAGCATGTTGTCCTCTTTTTTCAACGCTATGTTATTATTATATTGAGAAAATAACATTGAAAAAGTTGCTCCTATTTGGCCTCATGACACAACACGTAATAATTACAAGAGATGAATGTCGAAAATAACATCTGAGAGGGGAAAACTTTCTCTTATTAATTCAACGCTGTGACATACTTCTGTAAGCCCTATGAATCCAGATAAAGTCAGCTTAAGTCAGATCATATGCCTCCCCTATACATCGCAGAGGCTGAAACCTGTACAAGTCCCGTACCGGCACGGGGGACGGCATGGACTTCATGTACCCCCGTAGCGGGTTAAGACGGGCGGGCGAGTCGGGCTGGTACCGCAGGTTCGGACACGAGCCCACTGTAAACCGCGGAAGTCTGTATTTTGGGAGTCTGTCTATTCTTGTATAATCCGGGTAGTATGCTTTAGAAGATGACGTCGGCGAGACTGGTCCTACATCCCTTTCGAAGTCTTCGTCCGTAGGTTCGCGGATGATTATTCTTTTCGTTCTCCCATCCCTGTCCTCTAGTAAAGCAGTCATCCCACACAGCATTGTAAACACTCCTAACCCCACAATCAGCGGGCCGATGAGCCGAAAGTCCCGCAGTAAGGCTCGGTTTATAAGGAATGACCGGTCTCTGTCCATCTCCGCGGTGCTGGAAGAGTTGTTGTTGTTACGCACGGCGACTTCCACGTACTCGTACGCAAACATGCACATCACCACCCCGACGGTAAGGACACAGAAGCCCAGGAGCACACAGATGGTGTACGGGGAGAGCAGGTTGATCCTGCCCTTGATCACCATGATCTTAGCTGGTTTGGGTGTAATGCGACGAAGCTTCTTTGTCCCTTGCTTCTGTAGTTTCAAGGTTCTTTTCTTCCTCTCGCTGGCGAGTCTTGCCCCCGCTAGAGCGCCGCGTCCCATCATATTGGAGTCCTATTCTGCTACCCAGAGCCTATGTGTAAATGTGGGGATCCGATTCAACACGAATGTCACATAACGCGATATTACAACGATACTATGTAATAAAGGAAGCAATTACAATCGCATATATGTCACATTGAATCACAAGAACTAGCGGTACCTAAATATATTAACAGACACGCGAATTTCCTTTTCAACACTGCGAGGTATGTAGCCTGCATATAGTCTTAGTAAGAATTCAAACCCAAAGCCAAATTATTCATACTTCGGCAAGCAAGGTCGATTAGCTAACTCCAAATCACCTCTTCAGTTGGTCCAATCAGCTGGCATTTCCAGACATGTGACAGCAATCAACTCTACGGCAATGCAGATATGTCTTGACCTTAAACCTTCAGCTTCCGAAGGATTTCACAATTACCCGTTTCGGAAATCTTCATTCACAGTCTGATAGCGTCACCATCTGTCTGCGTATATGGCAAAACGCGAATGCAGAATTGATAATGCCGGGTTACAAACGTGACAGAGATACTGAAAGCACTATATGGGTCTGATTTTTGCGGCTATAACGACTTGACTTCCCCTGACTTTGTAGAACATGTAAATATGGCATATACACGGATTAAAAAAGAGTACTCACCGGGTACAATGTCTGTGCTATACTGCGCCCTAGAGACACTGTCTATCCTCCCCTTCACAACTTACGTTGTGTTGTGTTGTAGCTCAGCTGTTGGTTCTGCGTTGGTGGGATTCTGAGAAGCAACGTTCACAGCTGTCTTTTTTCCAAACGTTATCTAAAGCCATGCCGATTTCCGAATTCGGATTGGAGTGGGAAGGATGGTATTACGCTGAGCACGTCGTCTTGCTTGCAAAGTGATAGCCATTTGACGTCAGATTAGTGTGGGTGTATCGTGGTGATAACCTCATCCGACCCTTGAAGGCAGACCCAGGCTTCGTCGTCGCGAAACAATTCTGTTAGTGGCACTGGGTAGTTTTCAGGAAGCCAGAAAAAACCCTGCCATCCAATATGTTGGTCACATTCTGGCTTTTTCCACAAGGCAATTCAATGTTAAGAGAACGACGTAAGTCATAACCCATAGTCACGACTGCGATGGAAGAATTTTCCTTTTACGTGTGCACGGGAGCAGACTGGCTTACCTTTCCAAGAAAAGTCGGTAATCTATCAGGCACGGTTTCTCCGAGTAAGGTTTTTTCCACACGAAAGGCGGGCCGCCGTTTGCCCAGATGTCGCCGATGTGGAGTACTAGTACTCCGTATCACCGCTGCGAGGGTACTCACAGAGATGAAAGAGAAACATGAATGGCGAAGGGTTCGCCCCAACTCCGCCGCTAGCGCTCCGTCAGAAGATATGTCAGACAGGCTTCAACCAATGATAAACACATTATTTGCAGGAATAAATGTATAGTCGTGATCTAAGTTGGCATTTGAATCACCACCTTGCAGTCAGCGTATGCTCGTCAATGTTACGGAAAAAAAACTTCCTGGCGCTATGTTCGCGTGGGGAAATAATAGAACCCACTGAGGAAAGGCTATGGCAAGTCAATAATGTGGTTTTAATAATACGACTCTGCTCTGTTTTTGTAAAAAATGAAGACATGCCGCTATATCTGTATATTTGAAGGAAATGCACTTTGTATGGATAGAATAGAATTTTGGCACATTAATTTTGCATAAACCTATCCGTGACATAGAATCATGAATAATAAAAAGTGTGATAGACAGTTCCAGTCTTCTCTATATTGATAAGATATTTTTTTGTCATCGACGTGTTTTAATTTTGCTTAAAGCCTACACACAATGTATGGAGCAAGGAAGGCCAGTACACCAGTACTTCATTCCAATGCACGTGAGAGAAGAAAGCGATGTATATACATGTATCCACATTCCCCTGTGAGAGGAACTAATTTCCGAGTATCTTTCCCATGTCAGATTGTTAGTCGAGGAGAAATTACTCTTATTATGCATTCGTCTCAGGGGATCCCAGTTCATCACACTTACGAGGCGGCGGCTCGCGCGCGGGCCTGGATTGACGTCAGAGTGTCAGTTATCTGGCATACAGAGCTTCGGAGTGTAATGGAGGTCGCCCGGCAAATTTAGCAGCCGTCTTTAGCGATAACGTGCTCCCTGGGGATAGAACGTCAAGATAATAGTCGCAGAGATGTTTATTTATATGCTATACGGCCCGTTTGTGTGTGGCAACACCATTACTAAATAGTTTGTCCTTTCTTTGCCGACGTTTAGAGATCACTTACGAAAACATTTATTCTAACGCTGTAGTGTGTTTGAGTATACTGCTGTTTTCTGCGTCATAAACAAAGCAATTTCCTGTGTGAAAGTAATTCTTGCTCCGTGATAGCCATCTTTCATGTGTTTTTGTCTTATTTTTTCCTTTGCACTGACAAATAAGTTTGCTTGGAATCAATGATACAAGCCAGTGAAGATACGTACACCTTGCGATGCAGTAACGCATTGAGAACATGAATCAAACGCCGTACACATATAACGTTTTACAACATATACAACATGCCTAGTCCATGAGTTTGAAGTTTAATCTAAATTGGCCTAGACAGTAGCAATTACTGAATGTTTCGGCCTGTCTAGATAAGCGTTTATTTGATGGTGAAATAATGGCACGTTTGGAATCACATGTATCCTTTGTATTGTTGTTATGTTACGTTACGTGCCAACGCTGTAGATTACAATGTATACATATTAGCATAGCAATGTTGTCTTTGGAATGGATGAATCTGAACTATTCACTGTTTTTCATACCATGCCAGTTCAGCAATGCGACCATGCTGTTCCAAACTCTATGGGCAAGGCTGTCCCTGATCTAGTTGGTTCTTCGGTATAATTCGCAGCCATAGTATTGGTGCGTAGGTATATTTAGTGTCAATACCAATAGTCTTGCAAACCAATAAAGGCTAAAGTAGTTTCAGTTTCATTTAAATTTTTTGGTTGGGATCTTTCTTTAAACATGCACGAAACAAGTTCCGATGTTCGGGAGACGTCATAAGATCAAGATTGCGTGGTCTTGTCACGAACTTAAGTCTCTAGAAATCCACCCAGCAGGAACGTATCGTGTGCGGATGTTTCTAGCTGGCGGCAGTATCGACCTTTTGCCCAATTATAGGAGGTTTTACGTCATTCTACGTGAAGAAAATCCACCGTTGTGCTCTCGTGGATCAGGGTCGCGAATTTTCAGGGACTGGGTGTCGTATTGGCAGGGAATGAGTGTCAGTCATAGGCTTAACGAAGGAGCCTTGGCAGTGGATCAAACCGTAGGGTTCAGACATGGTTTAGTGACTTTTCACCCCCAAGTCTGTAGCCTGTCAGAAAACGCATATTCAAACGTCTTCACAAAGACCCTCCTCACCCCATCCTGTGTGTGTTCGTAATGGTTGAATACGACGACGATATATATATAGCCTTATTAGCAAACTCTACATGGCTCTGCGACAAGAACTCGAGTGGGCTATTTCGCTAGAAGCCGAGTGCAATCGAACTGAAAAATACTCGCTAATGAGTCAGCTAATGAGGCCATTAAACGATGTTGTCCATGTTCTTGAGATTCTCAATGATGAACACTCTTTTCCTTTACTCAGGCAAGAGCTGTAAGTAGTGCATTGAAAATGACATTTACTGGCAGATACATGTGCAAATATGCAAGACTTCGGGTCATTGACTCTCCCCTCCGCCCTTCTCCTTCCCAAAGTCACCCTAGTGTGCAGCTATGTAACTTAATTCCAATCGGAAAAAGATAAACAGGGCACCCGTTTCCGGATTTAGGTACGAGTAATATCATTGTGATTGGTTCACCTCGGTAATAGCTAAAGGGATTAGGGAACGATCTGAATAGACATATCTCCAATAGCTCGATGGGAAGGGAATGAGTTCATTGACAAAGATCAGAGGGCTCGTTCGGTCCGGCCAGAACGTCCTGCATACAGAGATCGTCCAAAGCACACCAGATCTTACTCTTACATTATTGAGTATGGCTAGGATGGTTATAGCATCTACCACGGCTTAACGTTACAACAGACGATTATCTAAAGTTCGTAAATGGGGTGAAATGGAGCAGAGGGTATATCATGATAAATCTCCCTGAACTTGATGGAGCAGTAGCTTTTGCAACATTTCTTATTTATTTTTGAGGTGCAATATATTGAATCTTGTACAATTAGATCATCGGAAACTATTTGAAGGTATAAACTCGCACACACATATATACGCACACACACATACACACGCGCACGCACACACACACGCGCGCGCGCGTACACGCACACACACACACACATACATACACACATGCGCGCGCGCGCACACACAAACACACACACCGACAACACTACAGACTATAGCTAGCTACAGCTGGCGTACGTTTCACTCCATAATGCAAATATATACGTGTGAGGTTATGCAGTGATAACAGTTATATCTATTAGATGTATATGACGTCCTTGAATTAGCATTATCAATGTCGATTACAGTAACAGTCGATTACAGTAACAGTAACTGGCTATTAAAGGTATGGCTATGACTATGGGTAATGGTGCACACCCCAGTTCTTCCGCGACCGGTATGGCCAAGATTTGGCCAACGTATGACCAAGGTATGGCCAAGGTATGACCAAGGTATGGCCAAGGTATGACCAAGGTATGACCAAGGTATGGTCAAGGTATGGCCAAGGTATGGCCAAGGTATGGACAAGGTACGACCAAGGTATGACCAAGGTATGACCAAGGTATGGCCAAGGTATGGCGAAAGTATGACCAAGGTATGACCAAAGTATGACCAAGGTATGACCAAGGTATGGCGAAGGTATGACCAAGGTATGACCAAGGTATGACCAAGGTATGACCAAGGTATGGCTATTAAAGGTATGACCAAGGTATGACCAAGGTATGACCAAGGTATGGCCAAGGTATGACCAAGGTATGGCTATCAAAGGTATGACCAAGGTATGACCAAGGTATGACCAAGGTATGACCAAGGTATGACCAAGGTATGACCAAGGTATGGCTATCAAAGGTATGACCAAGGTATGACCAAGGTATGACCAAGGTATGACCAAGGTATGACCAAGGTATGACCAAGGTATGACCAAGGTATGGCCAAGGTATGGCCAAGGTATGACCAAGGTATGACCAAGGTATGGCCAGGGTATGACCAAGGTATAGCGAAGGTATGGCCAAGTAATGAATAAGGTATGACCAAGGTATGACCAAGGTATGACCAAGGTATGACCAAGGTATGGCCAAGGTATGACCAAGGTATGACCAAGGCATAAACAAGGTATGGCCAAGGTATGACCAATGTATGACCAAGGTATGACCAAGTCATGGCCAAGGTATCGCTATTAAAGGTATGGCTATGACTATGGGTAACGATGCACACCCCAGTTCTTCCGCGACCGGTATGGCCAGGATTTGGCCAAGGTATGACAAAGCTATGGCCAAGGTATGACCAAGGTATGGCCAAGGTATGATCAAGGTATTACCAGGGTATGACCAAGGTATGACCAAGGTATGGCCAAGGTATGACCAAGGTATGGCCAAGGTATTACTTAGGTATGGCCAAGGTATGACCAAGGTATGACAAATCTATGACCAAGGTATGGCCAAGGTATGACCAAGGTATGACCAAGGTATGGCCAAGGTATGGCCAAGGTATGACCAAGGTATGACCAAGGTATGGCCAAGGTATGGCCAAGGTATGGCCAAGGTATGGCCTAGGTATGGCCAAGGTATGAACCAAGGTATGCCCAAGGAATGGCCAAGGTATGGCCAAGGTATGACCAAGGTATGACTAAGGTTTGGCCAAGGTATGGCCAAGGTATGACCAAGGTATGGCCAAGGTATGACCAAAGTATGACCAAGGTATGCCCAAGGTATAACCAAGGCATGACTAAGGTATGGCCAAGGTATGAAAACAAGGTCTGACGAAGGAATGACCAAGGTATGGCAAAGGTAAGGTAAGGTATGCCAAGGTATGGCCAAGGTATGACTTAGGTATGGCCAAGGTATGACCAAGGTATGACCAAGGTATGACCAAGGTATGACCAAGGTATGACCAAGGTATGGCCAAGGTATTACCAAGGTATGACCAAGGTGTGACCAAGGTATGACCAAGGTATGACCAAGGTATGGCCAAGGTATGGCCAAGGTATGACTAAGGTATGGCCAAGGTATGACCAAGGTATGACCAAGGTATGACCATGGTATGGCCAAGGTATGCCCAAGGTATGACCAAGGTATGTCCAAGGTATGGCCAAGGTATGACCAAGGTATACCCAAGGTATGGCCAAGTAATGACCAAGGTATGCCCAAGGTATGACCAAGGTATGACCAAGGTATGACCAAGGTATGACCAAGGTATGACCAAGGTATGTCCAAGGTATGACCAAGGTATGGCCAAGGTATGACCAAGGTATGACCAAGGTATGACCAAGTCATGACCAAGGTATGGCTATGAAAGGTATGGCTATGACTCTGGGTATCGACACGCACCGCACTTGTTACGCGCACGGTATGGCCAGGATTTGGCCAAGGTATGACAAAGGTATGGCCAAGGTATGACCAAGGTATGGCCAAGGTATGACCAAGGTATGACCAGGGTATGACCAAGGTATGACCAAGGTATGGCCAAGGTATGACCAAGGTATGGCCAAGGTATTACTTAGGTATGGCCAAGGTATGACCAAGGTATGACAAATCTATGACCAAGGTATGGCCAAGGTATGACCAAGGTATGACCAAGGTATGGCCAAGGTATGGCCAAGGTATGACCAAGGTATGACCAAGGTATGGCCAAGGTATGGCCAAGGTATGGCCAAGGTATGGCCTAGGTATGAATAAGGTATGACCAAGGTATGACCAAGGTATGACCAAGGTATGACCAAGGTATGGCCAAGGTATGACCAAGGTATGATCAAGGCATAAACAAGGTATGGCCAAGGTATGACCAATGTATGACCAAGGTATGACCAAGTCATGTCCAAGGTATCGCTATTAAAGGTATGGCTATGACTATGGGTAACGATGCACACCCCAGTTCTTCCGCGACCGGTATGGCCAGGATTTGGCCAAGGTATGACAAAGCTATGGCCAAGGTATGACCAAGGTATGGCCAAGGTATGATCAAGGTATTACCAGGGTATGACCAAGGTATGACCAAGGTATGGCCAAGGTATGACCAAGGTATGGCCAAGGTATTACTTAGGTATGGCCAAGGTATGACCAAGGTATGACAAATCTATGACCAAGGTATGGCCAAGGTATGACCAAGGTATGACCAAGGTATGGCCAAGGTATGGCCAAGGTATGACCAAGGTATGACCAAGGTATGGCCAAGGTATGGCCAAGGTATGGCCAAGGTATGGCCTAGGTAAGGCCAAGGTATGAACCAAGGTATGCCCAAGGAATGGCCAAGGTATGGCCAAGGTATGACCAAGGTATGACTAAGGTTTGGCCAAGGTATGGCCAAGGTATGACCAAGGTATGGCCAAGGTATGACCAAAGTATGACCAAGGTATGACCAAAGTATGACCAAGGTATGGCCAAGGTATGGCCAAGGTATGACCAAGGTATGACCAAGGTATGACCAAGGTATAACGAAGGTATGACCAAGGTATGAATAAGGTATGGCCAAGGTATAGCGAAGGTATGACCAAGGTATGAATAAGGTATGACCAAGGTATGACCAAGGTATGACCAAGGTATGACCAAGGTATGACCAAGGTATGAACAAGGTATGGCCAAGGTATGACCAAGGTATGACCAAGGTATGACCAAGGTATGACCAAGTCATGGCCAAGGTATGGCTATTAAAGGTATGGCTATGACTATGGGTAACGGTGCACACTCCAGTTCTTCCGCGACCGGTATGGCCAAGATTTGGCCAAGGAATGACCAAGGTATGGCCAAGGTATGACCAAGGTATGGCCAAGGTATGACCAATGTATGACCAAGGTATGCCCAAGGTATAACCAAGGCATGACTAAGGTATGGCCAAGGTATGAACCAAGGTATGACGAAGGAATGACCAAGGTATGGCAAAGGTATGGCTAAGGTATGGCCAAGGTATGGCCAAGGTATGGCCAAAGTATGGCCAAGGTATGGCCAAGGT
>NC_049980.1:9998967-10043494 GCF_000003815.2 Branchiostoma floridae | reverse complement strand
AAGATATGACCAAGGTAAAGCCACGGTATGGCCTAGGTATGGCCTACGTATGAACCAAGGTATGCCAAAGGTATGCCCGAGTTATGGCCAAGGTATGGCCAAGGTATGACCAAGGTATGGCCAAGCTATGGCCAAGGTATGACCAAGGTATGACCAAGACATGAACCAATTTATGACCAAGGTATGACCAAGGTATGGCCATGGTATGGCCAAGTTATGGCCAATCTACCACCTACGTATTACCAAGTTATGACCAAGGTATGACCAAGGTATGGCCAAGGTATGGCCGAGTTATGACCAAGGTATGGCTATTAAAGGTATGGCTATGACTATGGGTAACGGTGCACACTCCAGTTCTTCCGCGACTGGTATGGCCAAGATTTGGCCAAGGAATGACCAAGGTATGGCCAAGGTATTACCAAGGTATGACGAAGTCATGGCCAAAATATGGCTATTAAAGGTATGGCTATGACTATGGGTAACGGTGCACACTCCAGTTCTTCCGCGACCGGTTTGGCCAAGATTTGGCCAAGGAATGACCAAGGTATGGCCAAGGTATGACCAAGGTATGGCCAAGGTATGACCAATGTATGGCCAAGGTATGACCAAGGTATGACCAAGGTATGGCCAAGGTATTACCTAGGTATGGCCAAGGTATGAATAAGGTATGACCAAGGTATGGCCAAGGTATGGCCAAGGTATGGCCAAGGTATGACCAAGGTATGACCAAGGTATGGCCAAGGTATTACCTAGGTATGGCCAAGGTATGAATAAGGTATGACCAAGGTATGGCCAAGGTATGGCCAAGGTATGGCCAAGGTATGACCAAGGTATGACCAAGGTATGGCCAAAGTATGACCAAGGTATTACCAAGGTATGACCAAGGTATAACAAGGTAAGACCAAGGTATCAGTCACAAGCGGCAGACGCCAAGGTATTGCCAAGGTATGGCCAAGGTATGGCCAAGGTATGGCCAAGGTATGGCCAAGGTATGGCCAAGGTATGACCAAGGTATGGCCAAGGTATGGCCAAGGTATGACCAAGGTATGACCAACGTCTGACCAAGGTACGGCCAAGGTATGGCAAAGTTTTGACCAAGGTATGACCAAGGTATGACCAAGGTATGGCCAAGGTATGGCCAAGGTATTACCAAGGTATGACCAAGGTATGACCAACGTATGACCAAGGTATGACCAAGGTATGACCAAGGTATGGCCAAGGTATGACCAAGGTATGGCCAAGGTATGGCCAAGGTATGACCAAGGTATGACCAAGGTATGACCAAGGTATGACCAAGGTATGACCAACGTATGACCAAGGTATGACCAAGGTATGACCAACGTATGGTCAAGGTATGACCAAGGTATGACCAAGGTATGACCAAGGTATGACCAAGGTATGGTCAAGGTATGGCCAAGGTATGAACGAAGGTATGACGAACGTATGGCCAAGGTATGACCAAGGTATGACCAAGGTATGGCCAAGGTATGACCAAAGTATAGCGAAGGTATGGCCAAGGTACCATATTTGGAATCTCCAAGCAGATGTAATATGTATAAGGATTGGGCTCATTTCAAGTCTTTTACACTAGATCCTGTTTTTGCAACATTTAATACTTTTTTTGTAGTATAGTATTTATTGATTAATGTGCACCCTTAGATTAAGCCAAAGAAACAAAGAAAAGGCAGTGCTTGAATACAACCATGTGCATGAGAATGCACACTAAGGACAATGGACTGTTGACTTTGAAGAACAATTTGTCAAATACAATTAGTCTAAGCACATGTGCACCAGTAATGAGTGCTGTACCTGATGAAAGTATTTTGTCAGTTTATTAAGATGGCTGATTGGGAAATCAACATTCACATATGAGACAGATGCTTATTTGTTTATTACACTTCCCATATAAAAATGGTGGGGAGACAAAACGGGTGACATACCACCTCTGCAAGTTGTCTCCCCGGAACAAAATACACATACAAGTAAATAATAAGAGTCAACAATGGTATATACAGTGATAATCGGAAACAAACTATAACTTATATACAAAATGCACAATGAATAAATACAAAATTAAACGATTAACGAGCTCTTGTTCCGAAGCACGTCGAACAGGAGCAGAACGACGTCCAGGTACACAGGTGTCTGTATTATAAAGGTGTGTGAATCGGTTGTGTAGGTATTTTAACAACTGTCGTTTAAATGTAGTTATGTGTGATGACTGAGAGACGTAGTGGCCGACGGCTCTAAGGTTCCCATCTAGCCCATTCCAAATACTAATGAGTCTTGGGATATATGAGGTGGCAAACTGTTGAGTTTTAGTCCTAAAAGGTGTTGCCATGTTGGCCCTAAAGCTTCTAGTGCCTCTAGATGAGAAAGAAACATATTTAACTATATCTGAGTCATATATGTTTCCCATAGACTTAGTAGAGTAGAACGTCGGCAGCTTCTCCTATATGAGAGTGGTAACATACCCAGAGACGTCAACCTGGATTTATAGTCAGGATGTTCATGACCAGCACCCAGTATATACTTAGATGCCCGACGCTGTACACCCTCTATAAGACTGATCAGCTTGCGAGACCCGGGGCACCAAACTGGTGAGCTGTACTCTAGCATACTTCTCACCACCAGAGTTGTGTAGAGTGATTTTCTACTGTCTACACTTAGATGCAGGATACATATCATCATTAAATAAAACCACATATTATTTGTTTGTCAGAGATTTCACTCATAGCTCAGAACACTCAGCACTTTTATATAAATCTCTTTCAGAATAGGTGAAACACACAGATGGGGTGTGGCTAATATACAGGAGAGATATAATGTGATCAATACTGTTCGTGTTGCCATGTTAGAGCCATGAGATCAGTATCACCATAAGACATTGTAAGTATAGACTTGTGGATAAAATGTTGTGCATATATATAGTGTGTAGTTGTGCGTGCATACTTGAATAATAAAGTTTCATTTTATTACAGCTGTCTGCATAGTTTCACTTGGTCTATATGAGATGACAGATAAGATGGACATATAATGTACCTATGAAGCAAGCTTTATGAAAATCAAAGCCTTCAAGTTTATGATCACTTTAATGTTAGCTATGTTATTTTTTCCTCACACTGTAAGGACCATCATGATATGCTTATATGTATTGGTAGCGACCTTTTTTCGGCTTCTCGAAGTCTGTTGAATTCATATACACTCACTCGCCCACTTAATGACGACATATGGAGCCATGGTGCTGAAATGTCATCCAAAAACTCATCAGCTTTATTTGTGTATAATAGCCTGGATCTGGAGTCCCACCTTGTGCTTTTAGTCGCTTCCTTATTGTGCTCCCGCCAAAGAAGGCCAGACTTGTTGGCGAAAGCGCACCTTTGGGGAGTGAGTAAAAGCACAACAAGGCTGGACTCCAAGCTAGTGTATATAAATAGGAACTATTCCTCGATGGCTATGTTAACGCCCAGAACAATGACATGGAATGTAGAATACTTCATAACCAGGCGCCAGACACGACGTAACGTTCTTAATCTTAGGGAGTATCCATTTCACATCCATTTCACAAGTGCGCTTCGCAGGAGCGACGCATGTTGGGCTTGACTGGTACTGCAGAGAAGCTGTTGGATACCGATGCTGAATTCCTCAGAATTAATGGCTACGATTTTAGAAAAAATTCACACGGAAGAGAAAGACTACTTGTATAATAGTAGTTAAGAAAACCTTATCACTGCTCTTATGACGGAGAACCCAATTGTTGTAGCAAATTTAGTATCTCCAAAAATTCCTTTCTTTTATGACAAGTTATCGCGGCCGCGAGATATAAAGACAATGGCACGGAGTAACAGAGTAAAAAGCTAGCTGTGTAAAACGCCTAAACACGCCAAACTTCTGTTTACAAAGTAATTAAATTTACAAGTGGTTTGCACCACAACATAAGAAAAGTGTGCTTCCTGGGGTCGTCCGGTAGGGGTCAGTTTTAGCGTTCGTCGCAAGGTTACGCTCGTACTAACTTCGGTTGTACTGGGTTGGTTTGTGAAGACCGAGTAGATCCATAAAATGCCTTACATGTTAGCAAAGATCAATTCAAAACCTGTATAACTATAAAGGATTTATGCTAGAACTTCATGTCTTTTCCTAATATGGTGTATAACAGTTTATGTGAGAAGTGACGAGACTCCCGACTTTCAAAATTGACAGGTACTGATACGTCCTGAAAGTTTGTTTTAAATTCTATCCGTTATGCCATTCTGATTTGACTGTATGGTTGAACCCCCCCAAACCGATGCGAGCGTGGTCAAGAAGGTTGAAAAAATGACTGAACACACAGATACAGGGTACAGAACATTGTATTTTAAACAATAAATTCTTTATTTTGTTCTTTCACGTTCCATTCTTTGACTTGACTTTGGCATTTTAGGACATTATAGTCCGTTTTTTTATAAGAATTCACAGCTAATATGCCCATCTTTTACCTTTTTGCCATGTGTCAAAGCATGGTCTCAATCTTTTTTCTGAAACGGAGGAAAATTGGTGCGCGCGTGGATGTCATCCATATACTTAAGGTAATGTGGCCTTATTAATTTCTGCAGTTCTATCAGAACTGGATCGATACACTATGAGGGAAATAAATACATGAGAAGACCTTTACGTTGCGTTACGAGGAAACGACCTTCGATAGAGATCAATTACATAAGTTAATAGAGTCCCTAGCCGCTACCAAACAACAAGACGGCTAGACATGAAGGTTGCTATTTACTGGAGGTTGTTGAATAGTACAGGCAATTATGATCGCAAAAATTTTACTCGCACACTTTGTCAGTTTTACGTTCAGTCGTAACGTACAAAATCATCGTGATTGTAAACCGCCTGGTTTCAACAGACCTTTAGACCTGCTATGTAAAATCTTCATATGGCATACCAGGGGTGAGATCTTAAAGTAGTTTTCATTTCTTCTTGGAAATTGGAAATGGTTACAGAGTGGAAAACGATGGTAATTTTTGTTTACTACCCTAGCCTTGGCTTTAACGGTGGCAGGAACGTCGTGTCATCATCTTCTATGCACGATCTGGTCATTGCGTTATCAATCGACGAAAACCAGAAATTTTCAGTAGCGCAAGTCAAGCTGTAAGAGTTCATCTTTGATATTTTGTATTGTCTTTGCTGAGAAAATTGTGTTATCGATGTCTGGTCTATAGTCCTTTCTCAAACCTTATTCTTTATAACATATGGTATAAATATGCCTTAAATCAGGCGACGGAACACTTGTTTCAGTGCTGTATATGCCCTTAACAACAGATGATAGTTCTGATGATGAAGCAGCGATGCCAATTTTCCAAAGGTTCATGTCCATTCCTCATCCAATATACGCAGTCATAAAGCATTAGCCGGTACACTTGATGGCCGTTGGCCGGCCAGTCAGTACTCTATTGAAGTCTTCGATCAACAGCGTGAACACGATTGGAAGGTGATGATAAGTCGCGCCGCCACCGCGTAGGGCATGTTGGAGCAAGGCGGTGTAGCAAGGCGTGACTGCGTCCTTTATCCTGATATCACCGTTACGAAGTCAGAATAGGGCAAGTGTCAAGACACGACTTTCCTTCATCTAGACTGATGGCGTAGCGTTCGGTGGTGACTTGTGTTTTATCCTCTACGTGTGTGTTCATGCTACTCTGTCGTTTGGTATAATATATAGTATACAGGCCTGTGTCGATTTTAAACTCTTTATTTACATGTCCTCTATATATGCCGCTTTATACAGATGAATCGGTAGAAACTTTAAAATCGGAGCCCCACGTTGTTTTCATCAATCATACTTTCTAACATCCTGTGCGTGTTTGTTAGGAGCATGGGAAAGTCTTCTACTATTTATTTGAGAGCAAAAATCACGATGCAAACCCCAAGCGCAACAACTAATTGTGTTTGCAAGTCATACATCCGTCTGGTTGCCTCCAGGATAGGATTTATAGGACTAGCTCTTAATGGCGCATGCGAGTGGTTGTTGATTGCACTTGTGATGTTATCATTTCGCATTGTAATCCTCACACAGTTATAAATGCATCATGAAAGATGAAGTATGTATTTTCAATAAGCACTTTAAGTCTACTGTTCCTATGGATATAGATAATGGAGACTTGGATGAGATGCCTGTTGCGACAACGTGATGCGGGTTGGTCCTTATGTATAGATATGAATCTACCCTTCAGGATATACAGGAACACGTAATACAAAAGTACATTAGGACTTCGAGCTGCAAATAGGTTTTTAATCCTTATTTACATTTCCATGTAGTACCTGATGTAATCCAAATCCATGGCTGCATATCGGGATAATCTCCCCATTTTCCAGACACTGACTTACTTATTTGATTATGTAGACAGACGGTAATTATCATCATTGTGAAGTAATTTTAGTAATAAGATCTACCTTTCACAGCTATAGCGTAGTGTTTGGTAGACGTTCTTTAAAAACGTTGCGTTTGAAAACAGTACTAGTATATGTGTACATTTATTGGTGGTTCCCTTGAAAGTCTCGAAACTTAGCTACTAGTGAAAAGAAAATGAGATTGATTAGAGACATATTTGAATTTCTAGTATAGACCAACGGTTTGAACTTTTGTCGATGGGTTGGTAATCAATAACAAATCATTGTCCTTAAACTGGAAGAGCACATATTGCATAGCGGAAAACCCAAGGACGCAATCCCAGTAATACACATTGATGGCATTGGCCCCCCATATGATTAGTTTTGTAAAGGTAAGACCTATGGTTCATTGGTGCCGACGCTTGTGAAATTGATGCATGGGCATGCCTATGCTTATCAAAGGAATTCATCATTCCAAAGATTAAGAGTCAACCTTGAAACGATCTATCTTGGAGACGCCTTGGCGCCGTTTTTAGGCGCCTTGGCCCTCAAGCGTTTCACTTCCCAACAGGCCTGCTGATACAGCGGTAGTTCATAAACTAGTACACGCACAGCATAGTCACGTCCTGCTATAACCCAGCAAATTAGAATATCGACACTCTCTGATTAGAAACGTGACAATGCCTTATATATATACACCTATGTGCGTTGCTGTAAGGCAGTTTCATTATCATGGTCGTATATATATCCCTGGGCTGGATATTTGAGAACGAAATGAGAAAGTTACTCATGACCGGAGAGTTTTATCCTAGAGAGTTGTACAGAACCCATTGAACAGTATGCAGCTGTTTCTGTGGGATAATGCTTTACATAGATAACATCATAGGATCCGGAGTGTATTAGCATATAGCTACAGGTAGACATTGCATCAAGTTCTTCATGTAACCTTTTGAGTGGTCCTTTTGTCTCGAAAATCGTCAGAACTAGTGACGCATGTCACAAATTTGGCGCCAGACCAACAAACCCAGTCCTGAAATCCAGCCTTCAACAGGTTCTGTTACAAACAGTTTTTTTATCTAGGACGTCCCAGGAAGTCAATAGAATGTGCATTGTTTGATTTTAAGCCAAGGTCTCGACAAGTCTTGCGGCGCCGATAACCAATTTCGGACTCAACCCCGGCGGTTCCGCTTACTGCTCATTGATTCCACACTTTTAGGTACGTCCACAGACATAAAACCTGCTTACACGTTGTAAAGACATGGACGAGAAGTGGTTGATTGGGTTGTAAGTGGATCTAATTGACACTTATGCAGATTTTCCCGGGAGAATTTGTCAATTATATAAAGCATTATGTAATGATGAATTGTCAGATGAAGAATACCACTTAGTGTTGTTTACATGAATATAGGATTTTAAAACGGCAGTGGAAGTCGGATACTCAACCAACACAATCTTTTGTAGCGAAATTCACAATTTTACAGAAATTTAGGTCCAGGTTCAGGTCCCGGGACCTGTACCTGGTTCTCTGGACCTGGACTGTACCTGTTCTTAACTTCTCTGTAAAGGTAGGTGCCCAACCCTACCCACGTCCATTATCAGATACACGTTTTAAGTTTTCAAAAGAGATTTATCCTAAAATCCAGCCCACTGACGCCCCCCACGTAGAAGGTGCATTTATTGCAAAGAGCATCAATTATGGTTGTAGATGGGGGATCAGGAAGCACTCCAGCGGGCCCTAACTCCCCATGATAACAGCTGGAGCCGGCCGTTTATTTTCGGGTAACTAAGATCGATCGCCATGTTGATGATGATAGATGAAGCGAGAGGGCCAATAACTGGCCATGATTTTAACACAAGAATTGACGATATGATCCGGGTAAGACAAACTTCGATACAGTGTGTAAGAAAATTCGAAGATCGTGCAAAACTATTCTTCAGAGGAAGGTATGGGAAAAAATAGTAAATCTGGTCTACTAGAGATTTAAATTCATGACTGTGCATTTGCTATATTAGCGATAACCATGTAAAATGGAACAGAACAGATTCGTTCAGACAGAATACTCCTGTGACACGTAATTCAATACATTGCAGCTTAAAGCGCTCGCATGGTAAAATGTCAAGCAAAAGACAGAGAATTGGCTCCGGGGTTACAAGAGCAAGAAGGCTATTAGGCATGAGGCTAGTCAATCAATAGCTGTTAGACCTGTATGGGCACCGGATGGGTGAGTAGACGGGTAGCTGAAGGATTCTCCACTGGAACCTATTACATTGTTTGATGGCTACCATTGATCTTAAACACAGGTTATTTCTCGCCATTTAAAAAAACAAAAACGTTATGTGCAGCGTGTTTAGCGTATAAATGCAAGATATGCAGATTATGAAGGATGCTTCTCTCATGCTGAAATCCGAAGTAGCATCTAGGTAGTAATTATAACATCTGTTTTGAAAAAATGCCCAAAATTTCCAGTCCGTGGAAAATGGACTTCTGCATATCAGCGTTTTTAGAATTGAAAATATTACATTTGCATATTCGTATATATCGTTCAATATCATCCATCCCTCTACTAGTTTCCTAGAGGTTGGATAATTTTGCACATGCATTTAGTTCTTAAAGGATTTCAAGTGAGAATACGTGATGGTTGGAAAAGTTGTAAAAACCCATTTTTGCATGGTTGATGATAGTCTATTCTACTAGTGAAATATCAGAAGACCTTGCTGGAAGACGTACACAACAAGCTGGTGTGTTACGCCGAACGGCGGTTATTCCGGCTATATAGATACAGATACAGATACAGAACAAAATGCAAAATGTTTACAGAATAATTCTTCAAGGCTCCTTGGATTTTATCATTTCATTTCCTTTTACGCCCACTTTTACATAAATTTGACAGTTACTCGAAGAGTACTAGTGTGTTAAGTGGATTTCCCTGCCTTCTAACCGGAGTTGTGCTGAATTATGGATACAGATGGGACGAAGCTCATCTTTCATTCAGAGACGATGTTAACCATACTCACTCTTCAGACAACAAGTCTGGCTTCGTGATGAATGCGTGCTTTTAAACTTGAAAACTTTCCTCATTTTCCAGGAGAATAGCTCCCCTGATAAACGAGCCGCGGATTGTTTCCAAACGATGTCTCAGAATTACGACTAAACTGTAAAGAAATCCCTCTGAATTCTTTTTGACCAGAGTTAGGGAACTACAATTTGTCAATATCTCGAAGCGTAGCATAAAAATGTCATCCTGCCAGTGGTGTAAGGGTGATGGATGAGACTTCCACACCTCGCTAAGCAGATTTAACACCTGATTGCGCGACTCTCCTTCCTCGGGGCAACAAACCGTGCTGCATGCGATCTAGCAAACTCAGCTGATGGATAATGGTTGGACGGCATCGGCTGGGATCTAAAATTCCAAGGACAAGACTTAGCAGCAACATCAATAACACTTTTTAACAGATGGTTTGAATCAGACAAATAGGACGATAGTGAATAGTTTCATCAGGTTTGTACGTCACTGAATAAAGAGACTCTTTTTACACAACCATTACTTTATACTCACCTTCCCTGCAGTGCAATGTGAACCAGTCAGAATTGCCATGAAGAAGGTGCCAGACGGTCATCGAAACGTTGGTGAGAATAAAGCAATGGTTGTGTAAAAAGAGTCTTTTTATTCAGGACGATAGTGTCAGGACTGATTTGTGTCACGTAATTGTGTCGTGTGACGTAACCAGACACGTCGGCATCGAGTGGGATCTAAAATTCCAAGGACAAGACTTTGCAGTAGCATCAATTACACTTTCCAGCAGATGGTTTGAATCAGACAAATAGGAAGATAGTCGGTGAATTTGTGTTGCGTAATGGCATCGTGTTACGCAACGAGACACGTCGGCATCGGGTGGCATCTAAACTTTAGAATTCCGAAGGGCAAAACTTTGCAGTAGCATCAATAAAACTGATGGTTTGAATCCGACAAATAGGACGATATTCGGTGGATTTGTGTGGCGTAATGGGGCCGTGTGACCAAACGGCAGGGTGTAATGTTTCAGTCTGTAATCCAGGGGTCCTGAGTTCAAATCCATTGACACGTCAGCGACCTTGTGAAAGGCACTCAACACCACTTTCCCCACTGGTTTAAATGGGTACTTAGCTTCGGTTTGGGCCGTGTCTTGGATAGGGCGTTAGATGGAGGTCCCGGTTTCTTTAGGAGACCTACACCTCAAGCACGTTAAAGAACCTGCCACACTTGCCGAAAAGAGTATGGGTCCTTCCCAGTGTGAGTGAATCAAGTAAATCTGTCCGGATGTGCAGCTTGTACTACTCAGTACGAACTGTCTGTGTTTGCGTCTCAATGCTGTTAACCGGCTATGCAAAACAAGTATCGTTTCGGAACTATGTTTTTTATGGACGAGTCAAGGACCCAAGGTCGCTTGCAGCAGTTCCAAAGAAAGACATCTATTTTTAATGAGTTCAGCGACGGGGGAGAACAGAGAACTAAATGTCGTAATTATTCTAGACAACAAGAGACGGACAATGATGATCATCCATCTACTGTAATGCTGACATCCAGAACTTTATTGATAGGCCAATTATAAGCCTGAAAGCGTTGTTCCATGTTCCATGCTACAGGTTAATGACCAGGGTTGCATAAGGACACAAGTACATGTAATTCTTGGTTGTAGATAGCCGTTACGAGTTACTAAAGATAATACCTAAATTGTCAATAATTCACTATATACAAGACCAAAAATCACCGTTTGAATCTTGATGTTTCTCTTCGTCATAACTTGGTAATTTCGTCTTTAAGGTTGATATAATCTTTCATGTAGTTCTTGACTCTTTCTTCAGCCACAATGTCAGAAATGTCTTCGGTGGTTTGGGACCCAGTGCTCACTACTCGTGTTCTGGAACACATCAGGGCTGAACATGTCCTTCCGTTTCCGGTCGAATCCCTTTCCGAATCCCGTTTCTCGGGGCCATGTCCGATTGTGTTGTACTTGATCCCGATGCCGTTTCTTAATTCCACTTTCTTGCGGAAGAAGCGACGCCTTGCGTCTGAGACGGTCCGACAACGCCAGGTCCTGCTAGTCGTCAGACAAGAACCACTGCTGACTTCTTCTTGAGAGTCTGTGTTAGACTCTGAACAGCTGAAGCAACCTGTCTGCCTCGTTAGCAGTACGTTTTCGTCGGATGCCAGGAGAGAGGATCTTGTCGAATGGCCGAAGCTGAAGGTGTCTTCTCCAAGTGTACGCCTTGAGAGTGTGTCTAAGTCGTCAGAAACACGAGTGCTGTAGTCACTGTCCGTCCCCCCACCGCTGTGGGCGCCGCCGGTACTTCCTTGACAGGTATGTCCGCACGTGTTCCCGTGTAAAACATGTCTGTGTGCTGTAGGTCCATGCACGGCAGCGGGGCACTCCGACACCACGGGCGTGATACCTCTGAAAAATACATGACAGTAACTGTTAAGCACTTAGTTGAAGACCAAGTTACAGTTAGTAAACGTATATAGTAAGCTTACTGAATAAAAAAAAATAACAATTGAATCACTATTTCTCTACTTTTTTTTTTACTTTTCTTTACTTTAAAGCGTAGACAGGTAGTACACTATGCGTTTATGTAGAGCGTTCTGTCCTTGGTACTGAATCATCCTTTCCATGGAAGTCATGTGGATAGGTTCTGTATGTATAGGAAAGCTATGTCATTGTTGATTGATGTTCTTTTATTTGCAGTGTATGTTATATTAAAAGTTTAGGATGGGCACTCACCTTTTGTTAACACAGTACGCTGTGGTTGGTCCGTTCCGCAAAGTCAAGGCCCACGTATCAAGGTTTTGAGACTCTTTCAATATTTTGTGAGGCGAGAGTGAACCTTTACTCTCACTCTCTGCTCCTATGGGGCTAGCTCTTCGTCCTCTGCTGGGGCGAAATGTTTGGGATTTTGTGGCTACGTTGGGTGAGAATTCCCTTTTTCTCAGCTGGCTGGTGTCTAAAGTATTGTAGGGACGATGTCTGGCATGATCATCTAGCGGATAGAGTGACTCTGAGTCCAGGATGGGTGTCTCTCGCAAGGCGGTGAAGTGCTGAGGACGGGAAGCGAGAATATCCGGGTACTCACACCTATCTCTACTCGCCCATCCACCGGTTATGTCTGAGATATGTTTATAATGTCCCCACCGGGCTGTCTTTTGCCCGTTTGGCCGTCCCCGTGGGTGGGGCAGAGACATCGTGCGGAGCTGAGAAGATTTCCCCAGCTCCTCCTCCAGATCTATCCGGGCCGAGATGTCGTCCATTTGCTGTATGATTGCGCGAAGCTCGGCGGCGACTGTCTTCAGTTCATGCAGTACATCATCAAGGTCCTGAAGCACCACCTTGATCTGGGCCTTAACCTCCACGGAGTCCAGCAATTTCATGGTCTGATGGCGCTCAAGCGGTGTAGCCGGGCATCACTTCCAACTGCGCTTTGTCACCCATGTGCTTGTGGTGTCTAATCCCTCCATTTCGGTTCACGTATCGGCTGTGTTGACAGAGGGTTGATAGGTAAGTATTAAGTAGCATTTAAAGGCATTCGAAGTATGAAAGAATGGAATCAAATGGTTAATCTGTTGCATCTCAGATTCCAGTCGGTATGGCCACGAGATAGATGGTAAATTATACTAGACACGCTTCGAGTATAATACTTACGTGGAGTTCTAAAAAGAACTAGGAATGAACTAATGAAGATTCTTTAGTACTTAATCATACTATATATTACTCTGTAAAATCATTTAAGACTAAGCTACAGCAATCGCTGCAGCGAGCAAGTGGATTACAAATTCGAATGGAAGGGTGTCTTCACTTTTTGTTTATATTTTTTCGACTTAAGAACATCGAATGCTGGTCGACGGCGTCTGCGAATGAGTAAATGTCTTGTCTGGGGAAAACACAACAGAAGTAACCGTTGTACTGTCAGGGAAATTTACTTTATTGTGAAATGTAGGTCCGAGAAGTACGATCACAAAAATGGTCGACCTAGATATTACCATCACTGTTATTGGTAGGCATATGGCCAGATATACAGCATCCAGCTTTTTCAAAATTGATCAGATTTTATTGATATGGCTCGATCTGATATTTAGGATGTGTACCGTTTATAAGCTATATCATAAAGAGCCACCACTGTACTATAGGTTATTGAAATTTTACCCTCTACCTGACTGATTGTTACCGTAAAACCGCATTACGGCGTGTATGACACCTGCCCGGCGGCCACACAACCATCGCTCGTAACATGACGTTTAGAGTACCTTAAATCATGTGTAGGGGGAAGAAATCAATGATACTTATCGAGAAAAATAATGATGTGTTCGATTCCTGTCTACATCTCAAGAACGGCGTTAAAAGTACAAATTTAAACACCTTTACGCACACGGAAAGAAGAATGTTATTTGTGTGAATTCATCAGATGAGACAAAAAGTGGGATACAGCGTTAGAAAAAGAATTCTTCTCCGTGTACATAATTCTTTTCTGTAATCTGATTCATAACTGTAAAGGTAAAAACGTTGATTTCTTAGAACACAAGAAGACTGAGACTCTGATCACAAGTAAATCAGATAAAACTCAAGTATATTTACGAGGCAGCATTAAAAACGATCATGACAACACCCATATTTATAAATATGTTTATCATTCTAGTGGTACTGAATACTGTTGTTTAAGTCTAAATCATGATCATATACGAAATCCTCGGGATAAGTTCCAAATTTGGAGTAGAGTTATTGACTGAAGTGGATTCTCTGGTCTGAGTGAACTTTATCAGCTGCGACTTTCGTTATGCGTCCTGTGATCTTCTGAGTTTACAAAAGCGTACCTCTTTGACACTAGATCCTCCAGCAACACTGTTCCATTGGTCAACTCGGTGGCGTACCCCAACCTACACAAATCCAGACGCAGTTTTTGTCAGGGCCCGATCATCGTACGATAGTCGTATGATCACGCAAATTAAACGTGTCTTTCTCATCTCCGTGCATGTGCCCTTTGACGTTTAGCTTTCTTGTCTCGGAAAATACTGTCTTAGATTCGTGTCGGTGGTTGGTTCTATCACAGCCCGCCTGAATTCTAGATTTATGTCGTACGACGACTTACGACAAACGTGACTGCGCTGTACGACGCTTTAGAGCGCGGTCACAAGTCGTGCGATCATCGTACGATTTTGACGCCATAAGATTTTCAAGCAGGCTGTAACATAGCCAACCACCGACATGCATACAGAACAGCATTTTGTGCACCAAGAAAGTTGAATTTTACAGGAGATGGACATGTTTGTCCCCCAAAATGCCCGAAGTTAGCGATCGTGCGGCGATCGTTCGACCAATGTGACCTCGCCCTAAATCGCGATGACAGTAGCTCAGCCTAGTGATATTCTCCAAACACTCGCGCCCTCTCGTATGTAAGATCAGGGTGCAATTTAAGAGCGCTTCCATCACGTCCTAACGATTCTACAGCTTCCCGCATGTGACACAGATTACAATCAAACAGCAGTAAAGGTTACAGACCTGACAGGTAATAGATGAAGACTGTTTCTCAGAAATTCCAAGGGTGACTGACTGGAGACAATGGACGACCGTCTCTTTCCAGTCAGTTGAATACTATGGGCTTTTTGTATGATTTGGCAGCTGCATGATATGCCCCTACATAGAAATCTACTGGCCACTACTAGTATCTCTCAGTATGTCTATCAATATTTCACTCTCTTGTTTCAGCATTGCACAGACATTTGCACAAATATGGCAAGTCGGCTTTCGCTTTTTAATACGAACATCTGTTATTTTCAGCATCCTCACTTTGTAATTTTATCATTCAGATCTAGTCATTCCTCCATTATATCGTGTATATGCAGTAATATTCATGCCCTATTCTTCTTCTTCTCGGGTCAGTACTTCAGTCACTGCTTGAAAACAGGATATGGCGGATTCCTTTGTTTCTAGAGTGTCTTTAATCTGGTCAAACTCCTTCCGGGATAGACTTTGATCGGGCCTGAGGCTGATTCCTTGCTTCCCGATCCCACATACCCATATCACTGCATGTATCTGACGGATGTTTCCGGTAAGTAGATCAGAATAAAGCCCCGATTGACAGAGAGATATCGATAGCCGAAATAACTGGGGCGGAGAAGCGATTCCATGATTCGATCGATGCCAATTGGTGATTCTCCCCTCACCGCGCGGGTCATGGCAAAGCCCCTCTGTCTAAGTTCCCCCGGAGACTTGTATCAGTGCCCACCGCGGGACATGGGCACCTGATCGGCCTCATGACGCGGAAAATCTCCACCACAGGAGGCGCAGCAAACAACCGGCGTATGCGTCATTTGAAGCAGCGAGTTTATAGACTTTCCGGCGGTGCTGATACATTAACGATGGTGTATGTACCGTTATATGGCCGCGCAATGGATATTGGATGTTCCTACGGCTCGGCGTGCAATAATTGAGGTATTAACCGTGATGAAAATTAAAGTGTAAAATCTTGGTTGTTAATTTAATGTCAGCACCTGCTACAGCGCCCCCCTCCCATCCCTAACCCTTTCTGACAGTTGGAGTAGATTTATTGATCTCGTGTTGCAGGGCGAAGAGAGCAGTGAACGTGGCATCGCCTATTTATATATAGTGGATGACTTCTACGACCTTAAACGAGAGTCGCGTCCCCCAAATCCCCGCAATATTAAGTCCCGAAAACCCATTTAGACAAAACCCTGCTCTCAACTCCTGATGCGTTTCAGTCTACAAAGTCATCAACGTTGATTGTATAAAACGATCGAAGTCCCAATAACCAGAATCGCCAAATCCCTTTCCCTCGGTCTCTTTTTTTCTTTACTTAATCTTCACAATTGCTCCTTTCATGGCTGCCAGCAGTCATTTCTCTATATTACTGCTATTGCTAACGGTGGAGTTAATCCATTTCATTGCTTTATATAGATATACATTAATGTTTTAACGTCTACCAATCCTAATCACCGTCGGATGTATTTTGCCTAATGATATCATTACATTTTCTGGGATCAAAATTCCTAGTATAAACATAATAACAGTGACGTACAAGGCATGTACATGAATACGCAGATTGTTCGCCTGTTGCCTGCAGTGTAATATTACAGTTCGTCTTTTTTTCAAAAGGACGGGATAAACTATACCTGATTTATCAGCCGGGCTGATACCAAAGTCACGTATTGCACTTGCTCACTGCTACCAACACCAGAAACACACACAGAAAAAGAAATTTGAACCTCCTCGTTCAAGTGGAAGCCTTGCCACTTACCTCCGCACGCCCGGTGGCAGCCCCCTCGCCTCTCGCTAAGCCGTGCATGGCTGGAACTACTGTGTGCTTAAAACATGCCTCTCCTGACGGGTTCTGACAAACTCGGGTCAGCTGGGACGGCTCTGGATTTGGGAGATATCACGTTACCCGGCCCTATGTGAGCTGCGGATCGATCCTCAAGCGTGTGGCATCCTACTTGCTGAATGAAACACCCTGCAAGAGATATTCCCCGCCTTTTCCCGTAAGAGTCGTCCATGGCGTTTTTGGAAGACTAAGAACATGTATAAAACATAGGGAGCAAGATGGGCGTGTCCAAAGGCAATTTCGATGAGGGGATACGCTGGGACACAGCCGATGGTGCCACACGGTCGCGCACATATATCCATAAATTGGGCCAGCGGCCCGGACCTGTGCGCTGGATGAAATTGAAGTTTAGAAAGCCTCTAATCCCGTAAGCAACATTGTTAGTGGTATATCCTTCACGCTGCCGAGTTTATGGACGTTGATGTCGGCTATAAACAACTGATTATCACGTGAAGCGTGGCGGCCTGTTATCGTACTCAGTTGCTTGCAGTACGCGAATGATTTATGGAGCAGATTACTCTCAAATTTTCTATTTTCTATGGATTAACTGGTTCTGTATAGAAACCCTATAGTACGTGTCAGTGGCTGCAAACTGGCACTGCGTAAAATTCACATCTGGTTTCCTAGTGACTGATATATATATCTGTGGCTTGTTGACTTCGGTCCGAAGCGCCATCTGCGACCGCACGGGTTTGGAGTTGCGTGCGCGCGGCCGGTATTTCCGGGTACTAAGGATCAAGAGTGGAACCTTGTTATGCACACTCCCGAATGGTTTAATGTCCTCTGGGTCAGCGGGTTTCCACTGTGGTGAACCACAGGCATCTGTCATTGCTTCTGGGGAGACTCGCACACAACGCGCACAGTTATGAACGGATAACGGTGCCTTGTGGAATTGATGGTCAAGGACCATTCAACAAAGCAACATCCCCAGAGTATACGATGTCTATTTTACACCAGAAAGTAGGAGGGATACTTTTTGAAAGTTGCTTGAAGGTCATAACGTAAAGTAAAATATGATCAGAACGTTATCATCAGAACTTTGCATGCGGCATGTATTCACAGCGGCATCAATATAGCGCTCCCATTATAGCCGCATTGGTAAGGTCTGCTGAATATGTAGCCTCTGCGCCGATCATTGCCGATGTCACGTCCGTCAGAAATCGGTTCACGACTCGTCTAAATATACACAAGCTTTCCCATTGCGTCCAAACGTCCGCCAGGCACGCATGGTTCAAATGTCGAATAGAATAGGTCTCTGCCGGCGTCGCGTACGAAATGTCTTGCTGGTAGCGTATCTGTACAGATATCGGAGATGAAGTCCATTTCTTTGCCAGGCAGCTAACCTAAACGGCCTAAGGTCGTACATTGGTGTTCTCCCTGATGGATGTTTTATGATGAGCTCTGTTCGGGCGTCAAATGAAGATGTTGCTGTGCATCAGAGTCGTCATGGTGCTCCAACATGTTATCACGTAGTGTCCAGACTGTGGCTGGTACAAGCGTGTCGCTTTGTTCACAGAGAATAGGCGCATAAGATGGATCATTGTCCTTTCTCCGGTTCTGCTGGCAGGCTGCCAAGTTTGACTCACCCCTCGCCTAAAACGAAAGGAGAATTGATTAAATCAATTTAAGGCAGCTATTAACAATGTATTCGCAGAGGCTGATGAAAATATAGCCACAAGTCATCGCAGAGGGAATAATCTAATTCTCCTCCTCTTGCGAACGCGCTAGTTCAATCGAATTAACTTACGTCTTATTAATTGATAGCAGTGAGTTCAACTTCCTCACGCGGTGCGCGTGTAAACATTACTACTATATCATCCACCGCAGGTCTGCCGACAGATTCCTTACTCGTAAAGAATCTTAAAACGTCTATGAAAAATCGAGGCATAGTTTTTGGTGTGTTTGTTTGTTTGTCTGTCTGTCTGTGTGTGTGTCGGTTTGTGTTTCCGAATATTTGTGGTCAGTATAACTCTAGAACCTCTGGATGTATTACGATGATATTTTCTCTGTACATGTGGTTAGGGGGTGGGAAAACGAAGGTCAATGTCGATTTTACCCCCCCCCCTGGTACACCTTGTTCTGTGTAGCTTGTAGTGAGGACCAAAATCACTTTCTAGAAAAAGTTACTACGAGGGTTGTGTAACATTTGTGACATTTTACCTGCACGCAATAACGCCTACATGATCTTTATATGCTTCAATATCTTAATGTGTCTCCTTCAACATAATGTGTCTCCTTCAACAGTTATGCGATATAGAAGCACCGTAGTCATACATCGTAAGGAACACCAGGGAAACATCTTTAGCGAGGAGAAGTCATGACTGATCGCTGCGACAACTTTCGGTGAAGGCTCGTTTGTCACGAGAGGAAACGGAATAATAGCTCATTTGCAAAGTTGACGTGAGGCATGTATCACTATGGTGTCATGCACTGGCTGATGAACATAGCGTTGCTTCAGATACGTGTTGAATGATGAAACTCGACACATACCACCACAATGTACAACATCAGTAAGACAACTTTCCCCCCTGTGTGTCAGTAGGGACAAAAGGGGACCAAGCAAGCAAACTAACAACAATAACTCCTCTGCCGGCTAAACTCCTTCCCATTTGCCACAGCAAGATCTGCTTGGAGATTAGAGAATACCCAAGGCCGCACAAATTGCATTGACATCTGAAGCATTGACAGCCTCTCCCTTGGTGGTAATTTGGTAAGCACCCGCTTTACACGAATCGGGGGTAGGAGGAACCCCTTGCATCCTTGGTCGGAAGTCCTCCTAGGAGACGGAAACTGCAAAAAAGCAAAGCTGCATCTGCTGGGTTGAGCGTCAGTAGAAGAGAGGGTGGAGAAGGATTGGTACACCCCCCCTTCACCTTAAAACGTCACGTGCAGGTCAGGCAAACCCACCGACAAGTGACTGTTTGCCTGCTGCAGCTGCTCATCTGTCGAAAAATCGACAGGAGAATCCGAATTTGGTAAGCTTTAACCAAAGACAATTCATACGTATACTACAGCACATGACTACGTATATGTGTAGCTCAGTAGATGCTTCTTCTTAATTGTGGCTGCGTGTCGTGTGACAGATCGTGTCTGATAAATGATACCTCCTGCCATACCTCCTGTACCTCAGATGTCAGTCTGCCCTGCTCATCTTACCGTTTCCTCCACAAGACGAAAACTTAATTGAGTCAATTTAACGCTACCATCAACAATGACTTCAGTGAAAGTTTTTTTTGCTGTGTATGCTTGACAAACTTCAATGGGAGCGAGATATCTGGGATCCGATAGCTGGCATATTGTTGGCGGGAATTTAGCAGCTCTGAAGGGTGTTTGGAAACAGTAGATTTTCAACACTCTGGAGGGGAAATAGGTGATCTTGGGTACTGATTTTCGCGCTGATATTGTCCCATGTTCACACTGAATACATATTTGTAGATACAGCAACGATGTAAGATTCAAAATTTACATCATCTATGCAGTCTAAGGCGGTAGTTAAGTATTCCACCTCTGATATGATACAGGTATAACGTTACCAAGTTTTTTTCAACATAAAGATGGTTTAATTGTCAAACAGCGTGTTGTGTCCTTCAGCCATCCACTGGTTGGTACGTGTTGATAAGCCAAGGCATGAAAAGTCAATCTTTATCATTTTAGTCACAGTAATTTTCTGGTTAACGCATGAATGTCATTTTCCAGAAATAGATTCCATGGTTGTTCTTTGCCCCATCTTCCTATCCAGCATTGAACATGCAACACCCGTCTTTGCACGGTACCACAGGCACTTGATGACAGACAGCCAATAACTGGAATCTAATCAACGAAGCTTAGGGACGATAATTCTTGTGAGAGGAAGCTAGGATTGATTGAACGTTAATAACAATTCAACAACATCAGGTACCTGTTGTCCCTACGGGATCTTTCAATCGGTTCGCTAGCAGGAAATAGATTGTAAGCAGTTGCCAGCTGCTGTTGGGTCTGGTTGTTATGCTGTGGTCCCGTCAGGAAAAACATGGCCCCTCGGGTACTTTTGGGCGTGACCCCTACGTGACCGCTATGTGGCACGCTGTGACTACCGGCCTATTTTGGGGTACGGCCGGGCCCTTAAATGTTTTTACCTCACAGTTAAAATCAACCCGGTCCCAACAACAAATAGACGCCGTGTCCATTAGGTACTCCGAGGGGTATCCCTCAAGTAGTTTCGCGGGATTCTCCGAGGGGTCCACCGGCATAAATTTGTGCCTTTAGAGCCCGGCCGGGGCTACATCCCTACGGGCACCGGTGCAACTGGGACCGTGGCATTTAAAGAAAAGACGTTGACGTTGAACAAGAATCAGAAATAAAATCCTTTTAAAAATTTTCAGCAAATCTTTGACATAGATGTACAGCAGACAAACGAATGGTCAACGTGATGAAAAAAACTTGTATTGTCATAATCAACGCCAGATATCGAAACTGGAAGTTAAGTTGCAGTACCGTGATCTGCTAGGGGCCCCCACCATCTTATCATTTCGAGGACTCATCAATACCTACCCACATGCCGAATATTAAGACAATCCATTCAAGACTTTTCGAGCAATCCGTACATACACAAAAATGCTGCCAAAAACATAACCTTCTTTGCAAAGGTAAAATTAATTGTTATACCAGAACTCCAGAACTATCCCACCACACACTTTGTACTCTCAATGTCAAAAAGGAGGGGGATTGCCAAGTGGCATGGACTTTTTTTTCTGTTTCTTAAGGAGATCTCGACGGGATAGGAAATCTCAATACTCTTATTTCCTATGCTGATCACGACGACAATCTCCCTGCTAAGCGATGTCTCCATGAATAATTTCCTTGGTGGCCCGGAGGTCTGTGATGAAGAAACCAAAGCTTTCATTTCATCTTCAAATTGACGGATGAGTCTTCCGTCTCACAGATAACGTTTGTCAAGATCAATTCACTGTTGTGGGCTAACAGGTCAACGCTTCATTTCCTGGTGATCCCAGTGTTAGTGGGTACTTGATTACTGGCGTTCCCTCATGACAGGAACTGGCGGGGTTATCGTGCCAACATGTGAGCCGCTTGCTGTTAATACATTTCTTTTTTTATTGCATTCATATATGAACTTATTAAAGAATCTCTATACTAGACATAAAACATTTCACTGTGTCGCCTTTCAATATTGTCTGTATATACGTGTAGTATGTACGTGTAGTATGTACTACATTTAGGTTACGTGTAGTTTATACTAGATTAATACAAGTGCTAAATAGCCTGTTATTATACTTTGGTCTTTATTGTACATCGTGTTTTCTTTCAATATTGTGTAGCATAGAACCTACATGCCCTAAATTAATTTATAGCTAGTTGTCTTATACAATGTATATTGTTTTGCCTTACATTGTACCTGCGATAACTGCTGTGCAATAAACTTTGACTTGATATACACAATGCATTACAATTTGAAAACGGAGCAAAGACAAAACCAAGAATCATTAACATTATGCTGCACTCAATAGTGTAGTTAATGAACGAGAAATGTCTTAGGTATCATTGATATTTGCGCACAGTTTGGCTGAAGCATGTGCGTAAAGAATCAATACAACTAGAGTTCCACGACCCCATACCTTCGCCAAATAATCCTACCCTTTACAACTGCTGTATTAATTGTGTTTGTCATTAATAATGCAAATAAGGTCCTCATTTTGCAAAAGTTTAAACTTTGTTCCAACACAAAGAAGGGACTCACCATAAATTTTCGGTCGAGCACTCCGACCTTCTTCAGATGAAATGATTCGCTGACTAATCCGGAAGTCGTCGGATGACGTCAGGTAGCAGCGAATCATAAATGGCGGGAAGGCGAAACCTGCCACCATCACGGTTCAACGAGGGTTGATGTGCCCTAATGTAGATAGCTTCCTTGACGCCCCTCACGAACCAATCCTGTTCAGTGTCTAAGATGCGAACTTGGTCCAGAGACACAGAGTGGCCGGGGGATTCGATGTGTATGTGCTGTGATACCTCTGAAGATGTTGGGCTGCGACGTCTGTGTTCTAAGAACCGGGTTTTTAATGGTCGTTCCGTTTCCCCGATGTATGATTCGGTGCACGGGCCTCTGATGTTATGTCCGTTACACCGGATGTGGTACACCACACCACACTTGTGTTCTTTGGGCGTCTTGTCCTTAGGCGCCACCAATAGCTGCCTAACTAGTGTCCTAGTCGGCCTAAAGCAGGTCTTTATGCCTTGCGAGTTGAAGATTCTACGTAAGGCTTCCGAAACATTCTTCACATAGGGTAATACTACTAACCCTTTATTCTGTGTATTGTTCCGATTTTGGTTGCCAGTCCTAGTAGTTTTGGGTGCTGTCGCCCTGGACACTGCCCACTCAGGGTAGCCACACTTACGTAAAGCTTGAGTCATGTGTTCCTTCTCTCGCTTCCTATCTTCCGGGTTGGTGATAATCGAATCAGCCCTGTGGAATAATGTACTGATGACACCCAATTTGTGCTCTAATGGGTGACTTGAGTTGAAGCTACCTGACGTCATCCGACGACTTCCGGATTAGTCAGCGAATCATTTCATCTGAAGAAGGTCGGAGTGCTCGACCGAAAATTTATGGTGAGTCCCTTCTTTGTGTTGGAACAAAGTTTAAACTTTTGCAATATGGAATTTACCAACACAGATGAGCTTTCATTCGGAAGGTCCTCATTTGCATAAATTATATTACTTGATCATCTCCTTCACCAAACAACAGACCTACATGATCTATATTAAGAAAGAAGGCTTTTATCGCATTTTCTGATAATTTATGCAAATTGCATAGTTATTGTTCAACGATGTTCACCTGTACATAACTTCCAAATGCTACAAGTGTGAAGTTCCCGCCATTAACCACAAGGACATTATGTTTATAGCATTTCCTCATTAATTATGCAAATTAGGTATTTATTTTGCATAATATATATCTGCTAATATTCTTTTCTCTCAGTTACAAATATCACATGTTGCAATGGTCCTATACTGGAACCGAGCGTGTTTAGACAATTTCCTCATTAACTATGCAAATTAGATACTAATTTGCATAAATAATATGTAATTATATGAAGCATTACTCAAGCTATCTACATACCAAAAATCATGACAATCCGTCAACCCCTTCTTGAGTTATTCCCTTTCAAAGTCTGGCACTAAACCTGCCCTGCAGTTCCAAAACAAGCCGCTAGGGGGCCCAAACGAATACCAATCACTCTCGGCATCAAGAGCTGTCTAGCACTAAAAAATCATAGCCTAAGCATGTCTAGAACTAGAGATATCAAACCAGGAAGTTCCGCTGCAGTACCATAACAGGCCACTAAGGGGCCCAAAATCTAATCGTTTCCAGGTCTCATCAAGACCTACCAACATACCGAATATCAATACTATCCATCCAGGCGTTCTTGAGTTATGCTGGTCTTCTACACACACACACACACACACACAAAAACGCTACACAAAATATAACCTTCTTGTCGAAGGTAATAAAGCGATAGCGATTGATGGTAAAAACATGACTGACTTTTTACCTAGGATACCGAGAATAGCACCTGTAAAGGTTTATGTGCTTTAAGATTCATATTGCACACTCTACTTTTATATCTTGATTAGATTCTTAATCAAAAACCAAATTATTTCTTCGCGACGAGAGTGACATTCGTTTTAAAAATCATAGTTAAAAGAGTAGATTAAATCTTCTTATGAAACACTATAGAGATCACTAAAGCGGGTATCTTACAGGACTGTGGCACATTGGCAGCGTCGGTGCATTCTAAATTAGATTTGTGCTACCTTTCACTTAATAATGGGAACATTACGCAAAACCCACAATTATAACTAAAAAGACAACAAAACATACATTGTGCAAAACATCCGTTTTTCACCGATCTGTCAAATTGCTTGGCGACAGCGAGATCGCCAACTTCAGAGATCGAGAATAATACTAGCACAGAGAGTATTATACTTTTTAGATATCTTGTGCTGAACCTGATAGCTAAATACCTCTCTCCCGTCTCCCTTAGCCTGGGAGGTATGTCCGCTGCACTCACCGGTCTAACTTTGCTCTTTAAGTCTTACCAATGTTATTTCACTACCATGGCCTTTGACATTACTTTTATCGCTTCCTTTTATTAAGTCTCTCGTGATGGGAGCATGGCCCTATGCACTGTTTCAATACGTGCCATAAACAGAGTTTAGTGGCCATACCTTAATTGTACTATATTGACCGAACGTGACTTGAGGCACTAGTACATGTACATGCGACCGAAGCTATGATCCGACTCATCCTTAGTGTTTTACGTCTGTTTTGCAACATTTAGATGCAACACCAGTTCATATTTATCCGCGGGTAACCTATATCCGTTGTATCAAAAATGGTGTTTAGGGATATCGAGCAGACGGACGGTGGTTTCAAACTGCAACATTTTCAAAATATCGCAGTTTAAAACGAATATAGGTTACCCCGCGGGTAAAAGGGAATTACAGTCAAACCTGTATTAGGGGCCACCTCTACAGAGGGGCCACCTGTCCATAGTGGCCACTTTTTGTCGGTCCCTTGGGTATTTTATCTACAAGTTGCCACCTCTATACAGAGGCCACCTGTCTATAGTGGCCAAATTTGTCCGGTCCCTTGAGTGGCTGCTATAGACAGGTTTGACTGTAGTACATAATTTTTCTAGTATTCAACACTTTAATGGTTCGCCTCCTCCTACCAGTACAATTTTTATGGCTCGGTTAAGTGTGAGTAGAAGGTGGCTTGTTGTTTTAAAAAAGTGCAATACCAGAAAACAGTACTTCATCTAAATGTTACAAAAAGAGACGTCTATCACTGAGGATAAGCCGGCTAAGCTGTTTGAAGACTAGCGTTAAACATGGTGGATGGCGGAGGGCAATTATACCGATACGGAGCCTCAATGTAGCAAGGGAAATCTTCAGCTATGGTTTCATTTGTTATGCTTTAAGTTGTATTACCCATTGAAATGATAAAGTAGTTACTTTGTTTTCTTGACAAGAAGTTTAGAAAGATAAACAACTTACTAACTGATGTAACTGTTTAATCCCAGCGTGTTCTATAACGAAACAAAATGGTGCATTTATCAGGAGCAACATTGATGTAAATACACATCTCATGCACTACATGCATCGCTCGTCGCTTTTACTAATATCAATATGAAGGCGCACGTTCTTATGATATATAATAAGTTTCATGATTGCTGACATCGCTATGGTTTTGCACTGAAAAGATAATATTCCCCTGAAAGATGATTGAAAACATTATCATAATGATGCTATTTGTCTAGATAATGTCGTTTTCTGGTTGTCTGCACACAGCAACAGCTCGCAATTAATTGTGCGAAAAACAATTCGGTGAAAGATAAATACATGAGAAACGAAAGAAATATGTCGTATCTCTTTGAATATCTCTCAAATTGTGCTTATCTTCGTCTCAACTTAACTCGTGAATTAGTCATCAAACGATATATGAACGTTCTACATATACATAGGAAATTCATTGCAAATCCCACAGTGTACCCTTCCCGCTAAAACATATGAAGAAATGTTCAAAAAGTTGAACCAGAAGAATTGTAGTTGATGTTTGGATAAGAAAATGACTTAAGTGGATTAAAGATATAACAGCTTCCATAACTGTGCCTTACTAATGCTGGTAACAGTATGTAAAGGTAAGGGGGCAGTAAGCCTAGCTTAAGATGATATCAGGCAATTATAGATGGCCCTTGGAAAGATAGATACTGTATCTTCCAGCGACGCTGAAGAAATCGGAAGCAAGCATTGCTGTCTTGATCATTTCCCCAGGCAGGGTAAGCTCTCAGTACGTCTCTGTGATGATAATTGGTGTAGATACCTCATTATTTGTGTAGGATGTGAACTTCAGTAGTGCTCATCAGACATGCTGACTCAAGTGAACCTCCATGGTGCTTACACATGTAGCAGACGAAGTTCGGTTTGAAATAAAGGGCCCCAGTCTCGCGAGACATGGCGAGACATGCTGCAAAATATCTATAAATGTACCTTCCGTCATAAAGAGAGGCATACGGGGTTTCAGTATGGAACTCTCACCAATTAATCAAAACCTTCTATAGCCCCCAAAAAGAACTCATAATGCGTTCTCAGGCAAGATAAGGTGCGCTCAATGTGCCTTATAGGGCCTTCTCACTGTAAGCAAATTAGCAGGAATTAGGAAAAAACAGACGGAATTAAGTATTTGCATATACAAAGGTTCGGAAGGATTTGCTTAAGCCCCGGTGACAAAGCGCATACGATTCCTTGCGATTCCTTGCGATGCGCGGTATAAGCGTAGTGCGTCGTAAGTCGGGGAAAATCGGAAGCAATGGTTTAAATATATAAAGCCGTGGTCACAAAGCGCGTAGTGCATCGTACGATGAGGTCATAAGAGCGTACCTGCGTCAATCGCAGTAAATCGTAGTAAATCGGGGAGCGTCCTATGACGAAAAATAGAGCTGAAATGGATTTGGAACATGTTCAAAATTTCGCTATCGTCGTAAGATTTTATTTGCCCCCATAGCAGACTTCATTACGGCAAATTTTGTCTACTGATGAGGTTATAGATTTATGAATTGTTAGCATGTTGTGATGGTTTCAGTTTTCCCTGATATTGTCGATATTGACGAAAAGGGAAAATATATCAGTCGCAACTGCCACAGTCGCAACCAGAGAACAGCGCGCCCCGCACAGGTGATGCAGACAATTGTTTGATCGCTTCATGCACGTGAGTTTATAATCAGATCAAATCTAAGCTCTCGTCGGTCTTGGGTCAGTTTACCATAATCGTAATAGCCATGGGGACAATTTGAACATAAAAGCAGGCTCTATGAGTTCGAAATATATATGATATAATGCTTGTGATATGATTTTTGCATGATGGCATCTTTTTGTTGATAGCATATCATGATACGATCTTCGAAAGAGCCTGACACGTAGAGCCGGTTACTGAAGGGTTCGCTTAAGCCCCGGTCACAAGAATCGTACGATTGACTGCGATGGAGGTTTTATGCTTGGCATAGGCACAGTACGTCGTAAGTCGGGGGAGAATCGGAAGCAATGGTTTAAATATATAAAGCCGTGGTCACAAGGATCGTAGGTCAAAAGAGCGTACCTGCGTCAATGGCAGGTGAATCATAGTAAATCGGGGAGCCTCCTATGACGAAAATAGAGCTGAAATGGATTTTGAACATGTTCAAAACTTCTCCATCGTCGTACGATTTTTGTTGCCCCCATATCAGACTTCATTACGGACATTTTTTTTTCTACTGATGAATCTTAAATGATAAACTTTTAGCATGTGGTCATGGTTCTAGTTTCCCCTAATATTGTCGATGTTGACGAAAAAAGAAACTATATCAGTTGCAATTGTTCACTGAAGCAACCCGAGAACAAGCGCCCGTAGAAGAGCCTGCCTTCAAGGCAATATTTTACACGTGGCAGATCCAGTATCACACACAGGTGATGCATGCATTTGTTTGATGGCTACATACTCGTGGGTGCATAATTAGATCAGACCTCATCTCTCACGATCGCCTGTCTTGGGTCAGTTTACCATAGCCGTAACCATATGGAAAACTCGAACAGAAAGGCAGGCTTATGATATAATGTTTATCATATGCTTTTTGTCTGATGGCATTTTTTCTTGATAGCATATCATCACAAAAAAAGCAAACTATGATTTTCGAAAAAGCCTGACTCGTAGAGCCGGCAAGAAGGCCGATATAAGCATGCTAGTACTTGATTTGAACCTATGTTTGTAAAACTCATGATGTTATGGTTTCTTTTGATTTTTTTCCAGTAAAAGACATCATAGGAAAGTATTCAACAGCTAGGTCCACATTTGGTTGGTTAAAGAAGCACAAAAGTGGTCAGGCGGCTATTCCAGAGTGAAAAATCGTACGACGCTGGAAAAATTTTGAACATCATCCGATGCTCTGCGATGCTCTGCGATGGCTGATTTTCCTTACGATTTAACTCCGATTCACTGTGATCATCGTGCGACAGGCGTAATATGCCATCGCAAGGACGTCGTACGATTCTTGTGACCGGGGCTTTAGCGGTTACCCCAGGCGAACCATCATGCCCTTTCGAACCTTGTAGAAAAGTTACAAAGTAATTTTGAGTGCTCAAATCGCTTTCTGCCAACTCAATACGGGTTTTACTATGAAATTCAAGTGATGAAAGTAACGCGCACTTTCTTAAAGATTCTAGAAGTTCGATCGTATGGGGTGCTTTTGCGGTTAACGAAGGGTTCGCTTATACCCCCCTCACATTATATACGATCTTCGGACGTACTTCGCGATCGCAGGAAGGTCGGGTGATTTTAAGATCTTAAGATGGTCTTGCGTATTTTTCGCCCAAAATCTGTCACCCTCACATATAAGCGAGCCTCGTGCGATCGACGGTGAATAAATCTATGATAATGAACCTCCCATCACCTCTTGCACGCGGACAAGGGAACACAAAACGTTCCTCAAAAAAGGTAACAGATCAATAAATGTTGCTTCTTTTGTTGTTGGAATCTTTTAACCAATGAATGGAATGCGCGGGCATAATAGAAATGACACAAGAAAGGAAAGTGTGTCACAAAGCCAGCCTACATACTGCCACAGGGCACAATGTTAGAATTACCCTCACGTTACCAGAAATTCAATATTTGTAAACAATCGGAAGTCGGGTAAACGTCGCCCGAACTTCGCCAGACTAACGGACGTTTGCCATCCGATTTGCGCTCGATGATTAATAACCATGTCTGTGCTCGCCTATCGGTCTTCAATCGTTGGATTGACGCAAGACTATTGACCGATACCCTTGCGAGGTACGCACGATTTGCACGCACGATCTGCGACTCGGTAACGAGCTCTGCGATCTCGGAGATCTCCTGCGACTTGTCGCTTATGTTAAGAACATGTTTCGCTGCACCGCGACCGTCGTAAGACTTCTGAAAATTGCCGGCGATCCCTAAAAATCGCAAGATGATCGTGAGAACACCGGACGTCTTACTCACGAAAATGTCATTTAGAACTCGTAAACCAGTCTTCCGATCTAATCGCGCCTGATGTGAGGGGGGTATTAGCGGTTACCCCAGGCGAACCTTCATTCGCTTTCTAGCCTTGTAGAAAAGTAAACAAGTAAGTTTGAGAACTCAAATTGCTTTCTGCCTTCTCGTCACGCGTTTTAATATAAAATTCAAGTGATAAAAGTAACGCACACTTTGTTTGAAATTTCCTAAGTCCGATCGTATGGGGTCGCTTTTTTTTGCGGTTACCGAAGGGTTCGCTTAGCGGTTAGCGGTTATCCCCCAGGTGAGCCTTCATTCGTATGTAAAAAGTTACAAAGTAATTTTGGGAACTCAAATGACTTTCACCTTCTGCCCACGGGATTTACCATGATATTCAAGTGTTGAAAGTAACGCACACTTTGTTTGAAATTTCGGAAACCCGATCGTAAGGAATCGTTTTTTTGCGGTTACCGAAGGGTTCGCTTAGCGGTTATCTCCAAGGTGAGCCTTCATTCGTATGTAGAAAAGTTAAAAAGTAATTTGGTGTACTCAAATCACTTTTCACCTTTTGCCCACGGGTCTTACTATGATATTCAAGTGTTGAAAGTAACGCACATTTTGTTTGAAATTTCGGAAGTCCGATCGTAAGGGGTCGCTTTTTTTCGGTTACCGAAGGGTTCGCTTAGCGGTTAGCGGTTATCCCAAAGGTGAGCCTTCATTCGTATGTAGAAAAGTTACAAAGTAATTTTTGGTACTCAAATCACTTTTTACATTTTGCCCACGGGTTTTACTATGATATTCAAGTGTTGAAAGTAACGCACATTTTGTTTGAAATTTCGGAAGTCCGATCGTAAGGGCTCGCTTTCTTTGCGGTTACCGAAGGGTTCGCTTAGCGGTTAGCGGTTATCCCCCAGGTGAGCCTCCATTCGTATGTAAAAAAGTTACAAAGTAATTTTGGGTACTCAAATCACTTTTCCTTGCCACGGTTTTACTATGATATTCAAGTGTTGAAAGTAACGCACATTTTGTTTGAAATTTCGGAAGTCCGATCGTGAGGGGTCGCTTTTTTGCGGTTACCGAAGGGTTAGCGGTTATCCCCCAGGTGAGTCTTCATTCGTATGTAGAAAAGTTACAAAGTAATTTTGGGTACTCAAATCACTTTTTACCTTTTGCCCACGGGTTTTACTATGATATTCAAGTGTTGAAAGTAACGCACATTTTGTTTGAAATTTCGGAAGTCCGATCGTGAGGGGTCGCTTTTTTGCGGTTACCGAAGGGTTAGCGGTTATCCCCCAGGTGAGTCTTCATTCGTATGTAGAAAAGTTACAAAGTAATTTTGGGTACTCAAATCACTTTTTACCTTTTGCCCACGGGTTTTACTATGATATTCAAGTGTTGAAAGTAACGCACATTTTGTTTGAAATTTCGGAAGTCCGATCGTGAGGGGTCGCTTTTTTGCGGTTACCGAAGGGTTAGCGGTTATCCCCCAGGTGAGTCTTCATTCGTATGTAGAAAAGTTACAAAGTAATTTTGGGTACTCAAATCACTTTTTACCTTTTGCCCACGGGTTTTACTATGATATTCAAGTGTTGAAAGTAACGCACATTTTGTTTGGTACCTCATCGTATGTAGAAAAGTACAAAGTAATTTTGGGTATCAAATCACTTTTTACCTTTTGCCCACGGGTTTACTATGATATTCAAGTGTTGAAAGTAACGCACATTTTGTTTGAAATTTCGGAAGTCCGATCGTAAGGGGTCGCTTTTTTGCGGTTACCGAAGGTTTAGCGGTTATCCCCCAGGTGAGCCTTCATTCGTATGTAGAAAAGTTACAAAGTAATTTTGGGTACTCAAATCACTTTTTACCTTTTGCCCACGGGTTTTACTATGATATTCAAGTGTTGAAAGTAACGCACATTTTGTTTGAAATTTCGGAAGTCCGATCGTGAGGGGTCGCTTTTTTGCGGTTACCGAAGGGTTAGCGGTTATCCCCCAGGTGAGTCTTCATTCGTATGTAGAAAAGTTACAAAGTAATTTTGGGTACTCAAATCACTTTTTACCTTTTGCCCACGGGTTTTACTATGATATTCAAGTGTTGAAAGTAACGCACATTTTGTTTGAAATTTCGGAAGTCCGATCGTGAGGGGTCGCTTTTTTGCGGTTACCGAAGGGTTAGCGGTTATCCCCCAGGTGAGTCTTCATTCGTATGTAGAAAAGTTACAAAGTAATTTTGGGTACTCAAATCACTTTTTACCTTTTGCCCACGGGTTTTACTATGATATTCAAGTGTTGAAAGTAACGCACATTTTGTTTGAAATTTCGGAAGTCCGATCGTAAGGGGTCGCTTTTTTGCGGTTACCGAAGGGTTAGCGGTTATCCCCCAGGTGAGCCTTCATTCGTATGTAGAAAAGTTACAAAGTAATTTTGGGTACTCAAATCACTTTTTACCTTTTGCCCACGGGTTTTACTATGATATTCAAGTGTTGAAAGTAACGCACATTTTGTTTGAAATTTCGGAAGTCCGATCGTGAGGGGTCGCTTTTTTGCGGTTACCGAAGGGTTAGCGGTTATCCCCCAGGTGAGTCTTCATTCGTATGTAGAAAAGTTACAAAGTAATTTTGGGTACTCAAATCACTTTTTACCTTTTGCCCACGGGTTTTACTATGATATTCAAGTGTTGAAAGTAACGCACATTTTGTTTGAAATTTCGGAAGTCCGATCGTGAGGGGTCGCTTTTTTGCGGTTACCGAAGGGTTAGCGGTTATCCCCCAGGTGAGTCTTCATTCGTATGTAGAAAAGTTACAAAGTAATTTTGGGTACTCAAATCACTTTTTACCTTTTGCCCACGGGTTTTACTATGATATTCAAGTGTTGAAAGTAACGCACATTTTGTTTGAAATTTCGGAAGTCCGATCGTGAGGGGTCGCTTTTTTGCGGTTACCGAAGGGTTAGCGGTTATCCCCCAGGTGAGTCTTCATTCGTATGTAGAAAAGTTACAAAGTAATTTTGGGTACTCAAATCACTTTTTACCTTTTGCCCACGGGTTTTACTATGATATTCAAGTGTTGAAAGTAACGCACATTTTGTTTGAAATTTCGGAAGTCCGATCGTAAGGGGTCGCTTTTTTGCGGTTACCGAAGGGTTAGCGGTTATCCCCCAGGTGAGTCTTCATTCGTATGTAGAAAAGTTACAAAGTAATTTTGGGTACTCAAATCACTTTTTACCTTTTGCCCACGGGTTTTACTATGATATTCAAGTGTTGAAAGTAACGCACATTTTGTTTGAAATTTCGGAAGTCCGATCGTAAGGGGTCGCTTTTTTGCGGTTACCGAAGGGTTAGCGGTTATCCCCCAGGTGAGCCTTCATTCGTATGTAGAAAAGTTACAAAGTAATTTTGGGTACTCAAATCACTTTTTACCTTTTGCCCACGGGTTTTACTATGATATTCAAGTGTTGAAAGTAACGCACATTTTGTTTGAAATTTCGGAAGTCCGATCGTGAGGGGTCGCTTTTTTGCGGTTACCGAAGGGTTAGCGGTTATCCCCCAGGTGAGTCTTCATTCGTATGTAGAAAAGTTACAAAGTAATTTTGGGTACTCAAATCACTTTTTACCTTTTGCCCACGGGTTTTACTATGATATTCAAGTGTTGAAAGTAACGCACATTTTGTTTGAAATTTCGGAAGTCCGATCGTGAGGGGTCGCTTTTTTGCGGTTACCGAAGGGTTAGCGGTTATCCCCCAGGTGAGTCTTCATTCGTATGTAGAAAAGTTACAAAGTAATTTTGGGTACTCAAATCACTTTTTACCTTTTGCCCACGGGTTTTACTATGATATTCAAGTGTTGAAAGTAACGCACATTTTGTTTGAAATTTCGGAAGTCCGATCGTGAGGGGTCGCTTTTTTGCGGTTACCGAAGGGTTAGCGGTTATCCCCCAGGTGAGTCTTCATTCGTATGTAGAAAAGTTACAAAGTAATTTTGGGTACTCAAATCACTTTTTACCTTTTGCCCACGGGTTTTACTATGATATTCAAGTGTTGAAAGTAACGCACATTTTGTTTGAAATTTCGGAAGTCCGATCGCGAGGGGTCGCTTTTTTGCGGTTACCGAAGGGTTAGCGGTTATCCCCCAGGTGAGTCTTCATTCGTATGTAGAAAAGTTACAAAGTAATTTTGGGTACTCAAATCACTTTTTACCTTTTGCCCACGGGTTTTACTATGATATTCAAGTGTTGAAAGTAACGCACATTTTGTTTGAAATTTCGGAAGTCCGATCGTGAGGGGTCGCTTTTTTGCGGTTACCGAAGGGTTAGCGGTTATCCCCCAGGTGAGTCTTCAATCGTATGTAGAAAAGTTACAAAGTAATTTGGGGTACTCAAATCACTTTTTACCTTTTGCCCACGGGTTTTACTATGATATTCAAGTGTTGAAAGTAACGCACATTTTGTTTGAAATTTCGGAAGTCCGATCGCGAGGGGTCGCTTTTTTGCGGTTACCGAAGGGTTAGCGGTTATCCCCCAGGTGAGTCTTCATTCGTATTTTCGGGTTTTACTATGATTTGCGGCTTAAATTCACGGATTACCTCGCAATTCGAACCGGAACCTTAAGGCCTCATACCGGACTTTTGTTGCCTCGTTTACAATAGTGCTTAAATATGCAACTTTAATGGGCGAAAATCCAATAAAAAAACAGCTCTACTGGAGATGTTTTAATTTCTATTGAAAAAGCACTTATCCAGTACTCAATAAAATAAAATTCCCCAAAATCTGACCGGTGGATCGATTTTTATAACATCTATAACTGCACATAAATACTATCCAGAAAGTGGGGCTTTCCTTCAGTGACCCGCTGACCACATTACTCAGGACAAACAAACGTACACGTCCGAGAATCGCCCGAATGCCTAAACTTTTCCACCCGATCCTGTCAGAAATACACAACCTTTCATCTCAAATCCTTCGATATGACATGGGAGCGATAAAAGGCAATTTATCGTCTACATAAACACACGATTTTGGGGCCCCATTCATATTTCGGAGGGAATACTTCTAAGTGCCCACCCGCGGAGTAATACCGGAACGAGGCCTTCAGTGCGGATTACAGATATCCGATCAGATTTGAACTTTGACCCGAAACCTTGACCTGGCGTTTTCCTACGCGTCTGGAGCGAGCTTTGTGCGTATTCAAAGTGCGTTTCGAAGGTAGATATATTTATTACCTTTGCCAGAATGGCAAGGTTATATTTTAGGCTTGTACGTCTGTCTGTCTGTCTGTCTTTCTGTCTGTCTGTGAACAGCATCACTCGAAAAGCGCCTTTGATTGATCCTGATGATATTTGGTAGGTGGATATAGGGGTCGTAATCCCCATACTACTTCTCTTGCCCTCGCATGTTCTAAGTTTATGACCTTTGTGACCTTTGTCCTGCTCAGACTTTTTTTGTCAATCTAACCCTCCTAAGCTGGTTGTTTAATCTGATCAGTAAAACGTGACCTATTCTGTGCTGCTGCTGCAGACTTCCTGATCAATGCGGTTTCCTGTGGTAAGAAAATATGCCACAAACCTGTATTTACTGGACCCACCTACAGGAATCATATATGTGCATCCCGTATATATACGGGTTCATCAGGACAGCCTTGTAGATACCATATCTATACATATATTACTGTATGTACATAGTACATATCATATTGTACATAGTATATATTGAAATATGTACGTGTTTTGTTTTAGGGAAATATAGTCTTAACAAGCCACGACAACTCATTAGTGATGAGAGTCCTTGTTTCTTACTTTATGACCAATGGCCATAATCTGCATGCTCAAATGAGGTGCTTTCAGCCATCTCTCTTAAAGCCAATGCGACTTAGGTCTAGATAATGCAGCGCAATAAAGACCAAGATTCCCCATTATATAGCGCAAGAGATAAACACCCAAGTACGTCAATGGGGACATCCTATCTCAAGGGGGCTTTATAACGTCATTTACGCCCGAAATCACCCAGCTATTTGATGTAATCTATAGGTACCTAACTGTCAAAAGGATTTGCAGTCATAGAAGGATTTGAAAGGGTTTACAGTTGTGTATTGACATACATTTTCCACGTCCAAAACGTAAACGCAGTTACAGCTAAAACATGGGAGATCAAATTCCAACCTAATTGCAGCTAGGGCGTCAATATGGAAGTACCATCCCTTCTTTCTAAGTGACACATAATGTTTGGAAAGGATATAATGTATCAATGTTATTTAAAAAACTCGGGAACAATGTGAGGAGTCATATATGCATGATGACACTTCGCTAGAAGACTAAGTGTGTGGCATCCATGCAGTGAAGAGGGCTATATGCTGTGATTCCGATGGCAAAAATTAGCATGAGGCGCTAGGCACATTAGCGTGAAGCATAAGACTGGGATAAAGTATGGTTGGATAACACGTAACAAAACAAGTTATAGCTCAACACATGATTTATGTTTGATGGAAGCAGGTTTATAACTGCGCACATTGATGCAATGAGAAAATCGTTAGGCTCGAGCCGCTCGACCGTTATGCAGCTGTGGAGTAGAACGGACTGGGGATGATCCTGGTTTTTGATGCAGAAAAACGTTAGGGGCTCAAATCGCGCTTTTAGGACACGTCATATCAATTATCTAAAGCATAACTTTGTCTTTCCTTCACACAGAAGCTCGTAAAAACACACGTCAGATAACTATAAGATAATCATACTGACTTACTTGATACTTGATAAGGTCTCTTCATCGTTGTGTCAAGTGATCTGCATCAAGGCAACGTCTCTTGTGGACCATCCTGCGCCATTCCAGGCGATTCTGGGTCGTCACTTCTACGTCTCTGGGATAATCATACGAACCCAGATTGTAATTCTCAATAGAATGTTTAATACAACTTCCGCTGTCTATGCTTGTTGCTCATCTTCTAAGGTTGTGCCCCTTTGTTAATAATGTCTATGGTTCTATTTTATTAATGAGGCTCAAACGTTGATTCAAAGAATAAAGCTTCTGCCACTGTTAACATATGGATTGTAGTTTTACATGAATAGATTGATACTCTAAAGAGAGTGTATTTTCAACTAAAAAAAGTTGGATTATAGCAGTTAGTAGTGATATCATCAGGTTAATGTGGCACTTAAAAAGACGATAAATGCTGTTACCTGCCGATGTGGATACGCCTTTCCGTCGTTGCAAAGTGGACCGTGAAACAGCATCAAGATCGCTTCGCCAAGGAAGTGCATCCTATGGCAAAGACAAGAAAAGCGCCGCCCAACGGTTAAAATTATCATTGCAGGACAACCCGCATCCATCGAGGTAAAAAATAATTTGGATCACATGGCATCACATCAAACAAGTCTTTTATTTCTGTGTATTCAAGAGGTGCACTTGACCATGGTCAAGATTGACCATATTCGTTAGGTGGCGCTTTTAGGGGCAGCCACAGTCTATTATCGCTCCCCTTTTAACTCGTGTTTCTCAAGTGTTTAAAAGTTATTTAGGGGACAGCAATGGATGTATGTTTGTCTGATATGTCACTGAACTCACAAGACATATTAGGAGCGTGGTTTTCCCTGAGTCCAGCAAGTCATTGCGGAGTTTGTTCAACGGCGTCACTGTGAAAGGATCTACCAACAATGGCGTCGATCCTGAAGTACTCCTCCGGATTCCTGCGTGCCTGCCGCCATGCAGCCAGCCCTCTCCTGTCACAGCAAAGGTCCCTGTTGAAGACGCATGGGTTACTCAGGACTTCTTTCAGACCAAGAGGGAGTAAAGCAGGCAGGAATCGGATTCGTCAAATCCAGACCATCACAGGCAACAGACCGCCGTTTACAACACAAGGTACATTGTACCTCTCTATTATGCAAATCAGCACGCGACAAGTGCATTCCTGACGAGCTGAAACAACAACAACATCCGAGAGGGACCAGGAATGTATCGTCTCGTAACCTTGTTAGAGTTCCTATACTGCGGAAGAAGCAAACTGAACAGGTACAAAATTTTCCATCCATCTACATGTGTAACGCCCGGTCGTTATTTAACAAGCTTGATGAATTCGAACTCACTATCCGCCAACTAAGAGCGGACGTAGCCATCGTCACAGAGACCTGGTTTTCCACGAGAATGGCATCCGACATCCTGAATGTAGAAGGCTACTCATTGTTCTCCACCTGTAGAACGGACCGACGTGGTGGCGGGGTTGCCGTATACATCCGGGAGGACATACAGGCCAAGGCAATCGCCCAAGTCCGAGTGCCCTCGGAGCTCGAATGTGTTTGGGTACGGCTCAGACCCACCAGACTTCCGCGCCAGGTATCGTCCATCGTGTTCTGTGCTACCTATATACCACCCAACTCCAAGCATCAAGACCTCTTGATCGATCATTTGATCACAACAACTGACTTGTTGAGAGAACTGCATCCTGATATAGGATTAGTATTTGCGGGTGACTACAACCGGCTGGACCACAAGCCACTCCTCCTGGCCCATCAACTTCAACAGGTAGTCAACTCCCCAACCCGCGGGGAAGCAACGTTAGATGTGGTTATAACCAACCTGAAGTCCTACTGCAATGCCCCAGCGGTGATCAACCCTATAGGAAACCGGCGACCACAAAGCAGTTTGGTGGCAACCTAGGGTTCGCCCGAAGACATCGAATAAGACCAAAGACGTGCTCGTGCGCCCCATGCCGGACTCTAGTCTTCGCGCATTCGGACGCTGGATCACAACACATAACTGGGATGAAGTGCTCGAAGAAGCTACTGTGGACAGTAAGACATTAGCTTTCTATCGCACCCTCCACGAAGAAATCGACAGATTCTTTCCCGAGAAGAAGGCAAAACTACACCACAAGGACAAGCCCTGGTTCACCGCTGCACTAAAGAGTTTGATTCACAAGAGACAGCGAGCACACAGTAACGGACAAATGACTCTCTACAGGTTCCTTCGAAACAAGATAGCCAGGGACATTCTACAAGAAAAGAAAACCTACTACAAGGACCACATCGAGGACATGAAGACGACTCACCCGTCGGAATGGCACAAGTCTATCCGACGCCTTGCGAACTGGTCTGCTCCCTCGGCTACGATCCATGTTCCGGACATAGATCTTAGCAACAAGGCAGGCATAGCGGACGCCATTAACAAGCATTTGTCAGCGATCTGTCAGGCACTGAGACCACTCGACTGCAGCAAATTGCCAACTTACTTACCTTGCACTCTACCTCTTCAAGTAAGCATATGGGATATGTACCATCGACTCAAGCGTATAAAAGTCTCCAAAGCCCCGGGTCCAGACAACATACCGCCAAGGGTCATTGAGGAGTTTGCTTTTGAGCTATCGACACCAATGACTGACATTCTGAACTCTTCGCTCAGGGAAGGGAAGGTACCAGCACCATGGAAAGAAGCCATTGTTGTCCCGGTTCCCAAGGAACTACCGGCTGACCTTGACAAGGTGCGACCAGTGTCACTTACGTCACAATTGGCGAAGATATGCGAAAGCTTTGTTGCAGGTTGGATAATGTCGGACATTCTTCCCCATGTGGATCCTAAGCAATATGGAAACATGAAAAACTGTTCTACGACACACTGCTTGGTCGACTTACTTAACTTCTTTTACGCAGGAGTGGAGAAATCAAAAGTGGGTACGCTGATACTCACTGATTTCTCCAAGGCTTTTGATAGAGTATGCCATACAACCGCTATGGCTAAGCTGATAAGCCTCGGAGCAAGACCATCTGTAATTCCTTGGGTGTGCAGTTTTCTCTCAGATCGCCGACAGTGCGTACGTTACCAGGGAGCATTGTCACATTGGGAAAGCCTGACGTGCGGTATAGCCCAGGGCACCCTGATGGGTCCCCTTGTATTTCTGGCGATGATCAATGATGTTAAACCGGTCACCGAGAACTCACACTGGAAATACGTAGATGACTTCAATCTGGGAGAGATCAGGCTTATCTCTACCCCGTCATCGCTTCAACGTGATCTGAACCACCTTGACAACTGGGCTACGGAAAACCACATGTTACTCAACCCCAAGAAATGCATGGCCATGCACTTCTCTTTCGTGCGCGCCCCCATACAACCTCCAGTGTTGACTCTTGCAGGACAGACACTTAAAACCACCACCCAGGCTAGGTTGCTTGGACTCCACATCCGCTCTAACCTGAAATGGGATGACCAGGTGGATGTCATGGTGTCCAAAAGCAGCAAAAGGCTGGTCGTCATCAGCAGGTTGCGACGTTTTTATGGCGACAGGTTTATGGCCAAGATACGACTGAGAACTCCAGTCGCTGTGGGTGATCGAAAAAGTTAACGTTACTGATCTGTGCTGCACTTGCGACGTCAATCCTTTACATGTCTCTTCACAAGGCAGATGCTTTTATTCATCAACATTTCATTGTTCCCACTAAGATACAGCATGAAGACATTGAAAATCATCAGAAAGTTGCCTGTTCCGTCAAATAGCAATGTCTTGGTTAATTCACCCTCCAGGTGGGCTGAAAATGGACTAGTCCAAATACCAGATTCATGTTCGATAGAAACTCACATGCCGTAATTGACCAGTATCTTGGCCATAAACCTGTCTTTTTGAAGAACTAAAGCCTGTTATTGGAGAGTCATTAACATCATTATAAAGTGTATATAAACATCGACAACTTTCGTTTGGCAAAGTACGTTAAAAATAATCTAAACGGACCCCATGTAGCCGCAAATCGAGTCAGACGAACCAGTGACCGCAAGTGACCCCAAAGGAAAGGCGAGCCATCAGAATAGTCCAATGTTACATTCAATTTACATACAAATTTGCATTGGATTTGTAAAAGAACAGGAATTTATGATATATTGCACACACAAATGTATTATGGGAAATCCTATGAATGATACCCCTTATAAATAACGATCGAATGTTTATCAAATATGAATATATAACGAAAAAAGGCACCCCCGCCAAAGCGGCATAATGGTACCTTCCGAACGCGTTCTACCCCCAGGAGTGTGAAATGGCGCGAAAACGGGGACTGAGAGGCCCGGGCTGACCGCGGAACGTTTTTACTACCTTTAAATGCTATTTCCCCGGTCAAAATTGTATTCTTGATAGAAAAAGTAGTTATTTTGTTGACATTATAGCTTGCAGATGAATATTATCCAAGGGTATTTGAACTTAGAACGATAATATTTTTGTAAGAGCGATATTTTGGCGGAAAATGTAGGAAAAATATTTGTTTTTGATGTTTTTGCCCCAAAATTATCACGATTTCGTTACATAATCCAAAATACCCTTGGACAGATCATTTCCGTTGGGAATAAGCTCTTATCTCGTAAAAAAGCAAGGCTATAGTCCGTGTCCCCGCTGGGGAATTGATACATGAATGAAACAACAATATTTTTAACTAAAATCGTTATTTCTAACCCAAAATTACAGTGCAGCAACAGATATCACATGTGCATTTTATGTGTACCGCATAGAACTAACTCTGTATGAAGTTTCGTTACAATACGACAATGCGTTAAAAAGTTACAAGAATACACGTGTTTTCAACTAACTAGAACCGTGTCACATGCCTTCTAGTGTCATTTCTACAAAGTACACTCAAGGCTACCACATAATTTCCTATTTTGGTTCTCAATCTCGTCATGTTCACCATTTAATGAGGGAATTTTGTTCAAAGTGACAGGCGAAAATTAATGATGTCGTCATCCATAAAACTTACTTGCCGTGGCCTTGCAGACATTTTATTTCCATGTTCCATGAATAGCAGTACAGAAGAGGTTGGTGCCCATCATAAGCTGTGGTGTTAGAAACTACTGCACGAGTCTCCCAACAAGACGATATGTCAGCTCTGGCCCGTGGGTCTACCTGAACAAACTCAGCCAGTGGTGACCAGAACTGCATGCAAAGAGACAGAATAATCTTTGTTTTCTATTCACAACGCCACACCTGTTCCCGCGCGCCACAGTCAGGTGGTCAATTAACTCAAATTGGGAGAATAACCAATCAGAGGAGTTATGCAAATGAGCACGTATGCTAATGAGGGCAGGGGTATAAAAAGGGAAGATATTATCACTAAAAGTCGCATAGTTTGACCTTTGGGAGGAAAACAAAGACATGGTTGGCAGAAACAGGTGAAAAGTCGGGTCAAGTTGGCGTAGTAGGAAGCTAGGGAATGTGGATATTGAGATATGAAGAGGAGGGTAGTATCTTTACCCTAACCACCCAACCACATGGCTCGGGAAAGGTATTCTCCTCTCTCTGGTCAGGGATGGGGACTTTTTCCGCACTCCTTATCCATCCATGACCTGTCGGGAGTGCGGGGGATGAGTGTGGCGGCATGAATCTTCCACTATATCAATCTAACCATGGCAGAATTATAGTTGACCAGCGTTTGATGTCCAAATAAACTTAAGGTTAGTTATACTTACTCCGTTACAAAGAAAACCTTCACGTGGATGCGGGTTTACGTGCAATGATGATTTCAGCCACTTGACGGCGCTTTTTTCTTCAGATACACCAGACTTAAGAATACACCACACATATTCTTGTTCCTAGATCCTGATTCTTATGACAAAACGGGCTTGTCCAAACAAAGAATACATTTCTATGTACAAAATTCGCCTTTGAATATAAAAGAAAAAATAGGACATAGAACAGGGATATTCTGATGAATAAAGCAGCACTTCCTCCCTGCAAATCAGACTTGCTATGAGTGTATTGACTCTCTCAAGAAAGATGCCAGAAATGCCTGCAAACATTCGGTCAACACAGCATCACATTGCATACGGCTTGAAGAACATGCTGCAATATCATCCAGTGTAGATTGGTGGCGCTATGAGACCGCCTGTTCAGTCACATCCAAACTTTGTAGTGTTTACACATTTATTCCAGCCATGTGACTTTTCTCGCACGCTACTTGTTTGTTCTAATTGTGTTTCATCTACAAATGAAAAGAAGTTACAAATGTGTGCCTTGTATGCCATGAGATCGTGCTGCCAATAATACACAAGATGTGCGCGGGCACACAAACACACACACAAACACACACACACACACACACACACACACAAAGACACACACACACATAAACCCATACATGGAATTCTCACACAAGTTCCCACTTCAAAGGAAGGATTTTCCGTAGGATGAGTACCAAGCTTCTCATACAAAATTACACCAGGTCAGATGTTCACACTCCTTACAGCAACAAGACTACAACATAAAGACACAAGACCTAGCATTAGTTTAGAATTATTTATCAGTCTGTAATGATTAAATAGCCATGTGTAATCACCTAGCAATGGTCACCTTCCATTGTACATCAATTCTCTTTACATTCACATTCAGCGCTCCTCCCTGCTCTATAAAGGACTGAGAAGTACTAAAGCATTGTTGACCACAAGATATAGCTAAGCTATACAAGTGGACCACCCCATTTAAATGGACAATATAAAATGTTATATGAGAATTTCATCTGTATTGACAATATATATGCTGAAAAAGATTATACACCATTCAACACAACAAATAGTCATGTCTTTTTCAACAAAATTTCAGCAGACTCAGGAAAATCTTAACATTAATAATCTTTTCATATTCCTGACAACCTACTAACTCGAACAATCTTTGTAAAATTGGCATGCAAGTTATGCAAAGAAATGGCAAGTGATAAGTTTTGAGCCAGCATAGGAAGGCTGCAACACAACAACAAAGGAAATCCTATAATGGGTGTAATTAAATCTTTGAATGAATGAATTGCTCAAGACTAGATATCAATATGTTGATTAAAACTCTAAAAACAACTATATGGAAATGCTGAAGGTGATATGGTGACTTTGGTTCAAGAAGAAAAGTGTAGATCTAACAAAGCAAACATACCTAAGCTTGCCGTAAATTTTATCAATTACACAGTCTTATTGCCTAGTGTAACTACCCATATACATCACAGTATTATGTTTCATCAATTTTTGTAATCATCCTACCTTTCTTATAGGCAAATAAACATTTTAAGTGAGGATAACAAATGTAAAATGTAGAATCTATTGTAGTATTGACATTTTCCTTGAACATTATCTTCAGACATGATCTGACACAATATTTCCACATCAACCAACAAAGGTGTCGCATGTATGGTGAACTCATTTAGAACTGAAGAAATAAAATCATAATCAGTACATTATTACATTATGTATCACAAAAGATGATTGATAATGTGGTGAAACTTTGATTAAACATGAAGTAATTACAACTTATGACCCATGGTGCATGAAGACATTCCCAGAATGCTTCACAGTTTTGAAGCCTGTTCCTTGAAGAGACCATCCAGCTTTGTCATCAGCATCAAGTTCCCAGTGATCTTAAGTTTCCCCTGGAAGAACGCCTGCAACATCATATAAAAAATTGGAATTAAGTGAGATTCACTCATTCAAATGTATCAATTATCCATTTATATACTGTTGAATACGTCATACTAGTACTCAAAAGTGAGTAATAAGTTTGAAAATGAGGTTTCTAACAATTCTGTCGGGGATTATTATAATAGTTCTCTTCATACATAATGGCTAATGTATTGATCAATTAAGTCGTGTGTCTCTCTCTATGATTTGCTTGTAGTCATGTATAAGTTATTGGTCAAAAATGTACCTGTTAACCCTGATGAAATCAAGGGATTTCGATTAGCTAAACTTCATAAATGATGTCAGTGTACGAAAATAACATATCAGCCGGAGAAAATTAGTAAATAAAAAAATAGTACAT